>NW_027445298.1:0-54898 GCF_048569485.1 Anomaloglossus baeobatrachus
CCAGCGTTTTCTACGCTTCGTTATAGGAGACGAACACCTTCAGTTCGTAGCTCTGCCTTTCGGGCTGGCGACAGCCCCACGGGTCTTCACCAAGGTCATGGCAGCAGTAGTAGCAGTCCTGCACTCTCAGGGTCACTCTGTGATCCCTTACTTGGACGATCTACTTGTCAAGGCACCCTCTCAAGAGGCATGCCAACACAGCCTGACCGTTGCGCTGGAGACTCTCCAGAGTTTCGGGTGGATCATCAACTTTTCAAAGTCAAATCTGACCCCGACCCAATCGCTAACATATCTTGGCATGGAGTTTCATACTCTCTCAGCGATAGTGAAGCTTCCGCTGGACAAACAGCGTTCACTACAGACAGGGGTACAATCTCTCCTTCAAGGACAGTCGCATCCCCTGAGGCGCCTCATGCACTTCCTAGGGAAGATGGTAGCAGCAATGGAGGCAGTCCCTTTCGCGCAGTTTCATCTGCGTCCACTACAATGGGACATTCTCCGCCAATGGGACGGGAAGTCGACGTCCCTCGACAGGAACGTCTCCCTTTCTCAGGCGGCCAAGGAATCTCTTCGGTGGTGGCTTCTTCCCACCTCATTGTCAAAAGGAAAGTCCTTCCTACCCCCATCCTGGGCGGTGGTCACGACAGACGCGAGTCTATCAGGGTGGGGAGCAGTGTTTCTCCACCACAGGGCTCAAGGTACGTGGACTCAGCAAGAGTCCACCCTTCAGATCAATGTTCTGGAAATCAGAGCAGTGTATCTTGCCCTACAAGCCTTCCAGCAGTGGCTGGAAGGCAAGCAGATCCGAATTCAGTCGGACAACTCCACAGCGGTGGCATACATCAACCACCAAGGAGGAACACGCAGTCGGCAAGCCTTCCAGGAAGTCCGGCGGATTCTGAGGTGGGTGGAAGACACGGCATCCACCATATCCGCAGTTCACATCCCGGGCGTAGAAAACTGGGAAGCAGACTTCCTCAGTCGCCAGGGTATGGACGCAGGGGAATGGTCTCTTCACCCGGACGTGTTTCAGGAGATCTGTCGCCGCTGGGGGATGCCGGACGTCGACCTAATGGCGTCCCGGCACAACAACAAGGTCCCGGCTTTCATGGCACGGTCTCACGATCACAGAGCTCTGGCGGCGGACGCCTTAGTTCAAGATTGGTCGCAGTTCCGGCTGCCTTATGTGTTTCCACCTCTGGCACTGTTGCCCAGAGTGCTACGCAAGATCAGGTCCGACTGCCGCCGCGCCATCCTCGTCGCTCCAGACTGGCCGAGGAGGTCGTGGTACCCGGATCTGTGGCATCTCACGGTAGGCCAACCGTGGACACTACCAGACCGACCAGACTTGCTGTCTCAAGGGCCGTTTTTCCATCTGAATTCTGCGGCCCTGAACCTGACTGTGTGGCCATTGAGTCCTGGATCCTAGCGTCTTCAGGATTATCTCAAGGGGTCATTGCCACCATGAGACAGGCTAGGAAACCAACCTCCGCCAAGATCTACCACAGGACGTGGAAGATATTCTTATCTTGGTGCTCTGCTCAGGGAGTTTCTCCCTGGCCATTTGCATTGCCTACTTTTCTTTCCTTCCTGCAATCCGGTTTGGAAAAAGGTTTGTCGCTCGGCTCCCTTAAAGGACAAGTCTCAGCGCTATCTGTATTTTTTCAGAAGCGCCTAGCACGACTTCCTCAGGTACGCACGTTCCTGCAAGGGGTTGGTCATATCGTCCCTCCTTACAAGCGGCCGTTAGAGCCCTGGGATCTGAACAGGGTTCTAATTGCTCTCCAGAAGCTGCCTTTCGAGCCTATGAGGGATGTTTCTCTTTCTCGCCTTTCACAGAAAGTGGCCTTTCTAGTAGCGGTCACGTCTCTTCGGAGAGTGTCCGAGCTAGCAGCGCTGTCATGCAAATCTCCCTTCCTGGTGTTTCACCAGGACAAGGTGGTTCTGCGCCCGATTCCGGAGTTTCTCCCTAAGGTGGTATCCCCCTTTCATCTCAATCAGGATATCTCCTTACCTTCTTTGTGTCCTCATCCAGTTCATCAATGTGAAAAGGATTTGCATTTGTTGGATCTGGTGAGAGCGCTCAGAATCTACATTTCCCGCACGGCGCCCCTGCGCCGCTCGGATGCTCTCTTTGTCCTGGTCGCTGGTCAGCGTAAAGGGTCGCAAGCTTCCAAATCCACCCTGGCTCGGTGGATCAAGGAACCAATTCTTGAAGCCTACCGTTCTGCTGGGCTTCCGGTTCCCTCAGGGCTGAAGGCCCATTCTACCAGAGCCGTGGGTGCGTCCTGGGCATTACGGCACCAGGCTACGGCTCAGCAGGTGTGCCAGGCGGCTACCTGGTCGAGTCTGCACACTTTTACCAAGCATTATCAGGTGCATACCTACGCTTCGGCGGACGCCAGCCTAGGTAGACGAGTCCTTCAGGCGGCGATTGCCCCCATGTAGGAAAGGGCCGTTTTACGGCCCTATCACGAGGTATTATTTTACCCACCCAGGGACTGCTTTTGGACGTCCCAATTGTCTGGGTCTCCCAATGGAGCGACAAAGAAGAAGGGAATTTTGTTTACTTACCGTAAATTCCTTTTCTTCTAGCTCCAATTGGGAGACCCAGCACCCGCCCTGTTTCCTTCGGGCTTTTTGTTTTTTCGGGTACACATGCTGTTCATGTTCAATGGTTTCAGTTCTCCGATATTCCTTCGGATTGAATTTGTTTTTAAACCAGTTATTGGCTTTCCTCCTTCTTGCTTTGGCACTAAAACTGAGCAGCCCGTGATCCCACGGGGGGTGTATAGGCAGAAGGGGAGGGGCTTTACACTTTTAAGTGTAATACTTTGTGTGGCCTCCGGAGGCAGTAGCTATACACCCAATTGTCTGGGTCTCCCAATTGGAGCTAGAAGAAAAGGAATTTACGGTAAGTAAACAAAATTCCCTTCTTCATTATCGTTCCTATGGGAGACCCAGACATTGGGTGTATAGCTTCTGCCTCCGGAGGACACACAAAGTACTACACTAAAAAGTGTAGCTCCTCCCTCTGAGCCTATACACCCCCTGGAGAGCCAGATCTAGCCAGTTCATTGCTTTGTGTTCAGGAGGCATACATCCACACATGCATTCTCATCTGATTTTTCATTTTTGGAAAGAGTTTGAAGAAAAGCGGGTCCAACTCTGGACCCCCGGCATGTCCCTTCTCACCCCACTGTGTCGGCGGTGCTGTTAAGGTTGATTCCACGGCTGGAGCCTTACATGCCGCGCTCCTTCACCATCCCTCGGGCTCTGGCTTGAAGTGGGAGCCAGCACGGTTCTCCATGTTTGGCAGGAGACCGGTCTCCATCCGCAGCCCTTCAGGATCCTGCTGGACGGAGCACTCATCCCCAGGGACCTGGAACCCTGCGTCTCAGCAAGCTAAGTACCTGAGACGTTTACATTCGGGGTCCCTGTACTTTATTATGTTGGGAGAGTGTGCTGAGTGAGTTTTCTGACTTTTCCGGCCGGTTCTCTGGCTGTCGCCTGAGAACTGCGCCGATGGTGCCTGCGCGCCGGCCGCACCGCTCAAATTTAGGTCCCGGCTTCGCCGGAGGCCTACTTTCGGTTTCACTGCCCTCGCATGTCATTCATGCAGAGGGACAGTGCGGCTCCGCCCAGCGGCCGTTCTGCACAGGGGAGGGACACTCCTCACTGGGTTCATGTCTCCTCCCCTGTAAGTCTCTTTGGCCCTCCAGATCCCGCTCTCAGAGCAGGTCCCGCCCCCTCTCCTTGCTCCGGCGCCATTTTATCAGCGTTTTCTCTGCGATCAGCACTGGCTGCAGCATCCCTGCTGAGGTGCTTGGGGGTCCGGGCTTAGGGATCTGGAGGGCACACAACACCGCTCCAGCGGTCTGGTAAGCCACAACCTCTGGTTGTGGGCCTCTGTAATACTCTCTGGGGGTCACTCTGGCAAGAGCCCCCACTTCAGCAGCACGTCTCACACGAGGAGCAAGGCTCCAAGGCTATATTCAGCATGCACTGCATGTAAGCTCGTGCTGCATGAACCGAGCACATATCCACATTGTGATGCCTGCTCTAACCTGACAATGCCTCAGCCTGGAATCGCACCCACAGTGGTCTCTCCGGCTGCTCCGGCTCCTGTGTCTGAACCCCCGGCTTGGGTAGAATCCTTATCTAGGTCTATCTCCCAGTCTTTTGCCGACTCCATGGGACAGCTGTCCCGGACTTTGCTGAACATGCATCAGCCCCCTTCACAGGGCGCCTCTGCTGCTAGGGCTCTCTCAGCGGAGCTCACAGAGGATTCCTCATCTGGTCCCAGACCCCGTCCTCCTAAGAGGAGACGCAGGGCTACCTCCCCTTCCTCGTCCCGCGGCTCTGTTTCAGAAGCTGACTCGCAGGAAGAGGAGGATACCTTCACAGGGGGCTCGGAGGCTACCTCCATGTGCCCCATTGATCTGTCCGAAAGTGACTCAGATGTTAGTGATTTGATTGCGTCCATTAATTCTGTACTGGACCTCAATCCGCCAGTATCAGAGGAGCAACCCTCTCTGGCAGAAAAGCACCAGTTTACCTTGCCTAAGAGGACAAAGAGTGTGTTCTTTAACCACTCCAGTTTTCAGGCCGCTGTGACCAAGCCTTGGGCCTGTCCTGACAAACGCTTCCCAAAGCGTGGTTCTGATGACCGTTTTCCCTTTCCACCTGAGGTGGTCAAGGAATGGGCTCATTCACCAAAGGTAGACCCCCCGGTGTCTAGACTCTCAGCCTGGACCGTTGTATCAGTGGCTGATGGCACCTCTCTTAAGGATTCCACTGACCGCCAGGTTGACCTTCTGGCCAAATCTGTATATGAGGCGGCAGGGGCCTCGTTCTCCCCATCTTTTGCGGCAGTGTGGGCTCTCAAAGCCATCTCTGCTTCTCTAGAGGAGATGCATTCCCTCGCCAGGGAATCTATGCCCGAAATGGTTGCCTTAACTTGCCAAGCTTCCGCTTTTTCATCCTATGCCATGTCTGCCATGCTGGAGGCTTCTCACCGCACTGCGGTGGCTTCGGCTAATTCCCTCGCTATCCGCAGGATCTTGTGGCTTCGAGAGTGGAAGGCAGATGCTTCTTTAAAGAAGTACCTTGCTGGGCTCCCTTTTGCTGTGTCCAGGCTATTCGGTGAACAACTGGATGAAATTATTCAGGAAGCTACTGGCGGGAAGAGTACTTCCATTCCACAAACCAAAACCAGGAAACCTGTCCAGGGTAGGAACCAGTCGAGGTTTCGTTCCTTTCGTTCCTCCAACTGGTCGTCCTCTAAGCCCTCGGCCTCGTCCACTAACTCAGCCAAGAACCAAAAATCCAACTGGCGCACAAAGGCGCGTCCACAGAAGGCCGCAGGAGCTGCTGCCGCTAAGGCAGCCTCCTCTTGACTATCTGTCAACACGTCTCCGATCAGTGGGTGCGGGATGTCATCTCCCACGGCTACAGGATAGAATTCTCTTCCAGCCCGCCAAACAGATTTTTTCTGTCAACTCCCCCCTGCTCCAAGGCCGCCGCCTTCTCTCAGGCCATGGCATCCTTGCAGGCCAACGAAGTAATTGTACCGGTTCCCGCCCGGGAACGGTTCAGAGGTTTCTACTCAAATCTCTTCCTAGTTCCAAAAAAGAACGGTACCTTCCGGCCCATCCTGGATCTCAAGCTTCTCAACAAGCATGTTCAGGTGCGGCATTTTCGCATGGAATCTCTGCGGTCAGTCATTGCCTCAATGACCCAAGGGGATTTCCTGGCATCCATCGACATCAGAGATGCCTATCTGCATGTGCCAATTGCAGTTTCTCACCAGCGTTGGCTACGTTTTGCAATCGGAGAGGAACATTTCCAATTCGTGGCTCTCCCCTTCGGGTTAGCCACGGCCCCTCGGGTATTCACCAAGGTCATGGCAGCAGTGATTGCGGTTCTGCACCTCCAGGGGTTGGCAGTGATTCCTTACCTGGACGACCTTCTAGTCAAGGCTTCATCCAGCGCAGACTGTCAGCGGAGTGTCTCGCTCACTCTTGCCACTCTAGCCAAATTCGGGTGGCTGGTCAATCTGCCCAAATCCACTCTGACTCCGACCCAGAGGCTCACGTACCTAGGGATGCAGTTCGAGACTTTGCCGGCACTTGTGAAGTTGCCCTTGATCAAACAGCAGTCCCTCCAACTGGCGGTGCGCTCTCTCCTGAGGCCCCGCCGTTATTCCATCAGGCACCTGATGCAGGTGCTGGGTCAAATGGTGGCGTCAATGGAGGCTGTTCCCTTTGCCCAGTTCCATCTGCGTCCTCTGCAGCTGGACATTCTCCGCTGTTGGGACAAGCGGCCTTCCTCCTTGCACAGGTTAGTGGCTCTGTCGCCACGGACCAGGAGCTCTCTTCAGTGGTGGCTTCGGCCCCTCTCTCTGTCTCAGGGACGCTCCTTCCTGGCTCCGTCCTGAGTGATCCTCACCACGGATGCCAGTCTATCCGGCTGGGGAGCGGTATGTCTCCACCACCGAGCACAGAGCACTTGGACTCCGTCCGAGTCAGCCCTCTCGATCAATGTGCTGGAAACCAGAGCCGTGCTCCTGGCTCTCCTAGCTTTTCACCACCTATTGGCGGGCAAGCACATCCGAGTCCAGTCAGACAACGCGACAGCGGTTGCCTACATCAATCACCAGGGCGGGACACGCAGCCGCCTGGCAATGTTGGAGGTACAACGTATCCTTCAATGGACGGAGGACTCCAAGTCCACCATATCCGCAGTCCACATACCAGGCGTGGAAAACTGGGAGGCAGATTATCTCAGCCGTCAGACCGTGGACAGTGGCGAGTGGTCCCTGCATCCGGCAGTGTTTCAGTCAATATGTCGCAAGTGGGGCACTCCGGACGTGGACCTAATGGCATCCCGTCACAACAACAAGGTTCCGGTTTACGTGGCTCGCTCCCACGATCCTCAGGCATTCTCCGCGGATGCACTGGTTCAAGACTGGTCCCAGTTTCGTCTGTCCTACGTGTTTCCCCCTCTAGCTCTCTTGCCCAGAGTCCTGCGCAAGATCAGAATGGAGGGCCGTCGGGTCATCCTCATTGCTCCAGACTGGCCCAGGCGAGCTTGGTACCCAGACCTGCTCCATCTGTCCGTGGAGGTGCCGTGGCATCTTCCGGACCGTCCAGACCTTCTCTCACAAGGTCCATTTTTCCGCCAGAATTCTGCGGCTCTCAGATTGACGGCGTGGCTCTTGAGTCCTGGATCTTGACGGCTTCTGGCATTCCTCCTGAAGTCATTTCCACTATGACTCGGGCCCGGAAGTCTTCCTCGGCCAAAATCTATCACAGGACTTGGAAAATTTTCCTGTCCTGGTGTCGCTCTTCCAGCCATGCTCCTTGGCCTTTTTCCTTGCTGACCCTTCTGTCCTTTCTACAGTCCGGTCTGCAGCTAGGACTGTCCCTCAATTCTCTCAAGGGACAAGTCTCGGCTCTGTCAGTGCTTTTCCAGCGGCGTATCGCCCGGCTGGCTCAGGTCCGCACCTTCATGCAGGGCGCGTCACATCATTCCGCCTTACCGGCGGCCCTTGGATCCCTGGGACCTCAATTTGGTCCTCACGGCCTTGCAGAAACCCCCCTTTGAGCCTCTTAGGGAGGTTTCTTTGTTTCGTCTTTCACAGAAAGTGGTCTTTCTAGTGGCCATAACTTCCCTCAGGAGAGTCTCTGATTTGGCTGCGCTCTCTTCGGAGTCACCTTTTTTGGTTTTTCATCAAGATAATGTGGTTCTCCGTCCGACTCCGGACTTTCTTCCTAAGGTGGTCTCTCCTTTCCACCTTAACCAGGACATTACGCTGCCTTCCTTTTGTCCGGCTCCTGTTCATCGCTTTGAAAAAGCGTTGCATACTCTGGATCTGGTGCGAGCGCTCCGGATCTATGTGTCACGCACCGCTGCTCTTAGGCGGTGCACCTCTCTTTTTGTGCTAACCACAGGTCGGCGTAAGGGCCTCTCTGCTTCTAAGCCGACCTTAGCCCGTTGGATTAGGTCGACCATTTCGGATGCCTACTAGTGTTCTCAGGTGCCTCCCCCGCCGGGGATCAATGCACACTCGACCAGAGCTGTCGGTGCCTCTTGGGCTTTCAGGCACCAGGCTACGGCTCAGCAAGTCTGTCAGGCTGCCACTTGGACTAGCCTGCATACCTTTTCAAGGCACTATCAAGTGCATGCTCATGCTTCGGCAGATGCGAGCTTGGGCAGACGCATCCTTCAGGCGGCTGTCGCCCATTTGTGAAGTTTGGTTCTGCCTACTTCTCAGTTTTTTCTGTTTATTCCCACCCATGGACTGCTTTGAGACGTCCCAATGTCTGGGTCTCCCATAGGAACGATAAAGAAAAAGAGAATTTTGTTTACTTACCGTAAATTCTTTTTCTTATAGTTCCGTATTGGGAGACCCAGCACCCTCTCTGTTGCCTGTTGGCAGTTTCTTGTTCCGCGTGTTATCACCGGCTGTTGTCGTGGACAGAGTCTCCGGTTGTTCCGGTTCTTGCTCTGTTTTACTTGTGGGTGGCTATTCTCCTTCAGCTTTTGCACTAAACTGGCTAGATCTGGCTCTCCAGGGGGTGTATAGGCTCAGAGGGAGGAGCTACACTTTTTAGTGTAGTACTTTGTGTGTCCTCCGGAGGCAGAAGCTATACACCCAATGTCTGGGTCTCCCAATACGGAACTATAAGAAAAAGAATTTACGGTAAGTAAACAAAATTCTCTTTTTTCGGGATATGGGGCTCACTGATGGCTTATTTGTTTGCATTTTTAGCTGTACCATTTTTGCACAGATGCTACGTTTTGACTCCCTGGTATTGCATTTTGCTGAAAATTTGCGAAGACCAAAAAACGTAACTTTGCCAGTTGGATTTTTTTTTACGGCTACGCCATCTACCGATCTAATTGATTCATTTTATATTTTGATAGACTGGGCAATTCTGAACTCTGCGATACCAAATGAGTGTATATTTTTTATTTTTTTAACCCTTTGATTTTTAGTGGGGCGAATGGAGAATAATTTAAACTTTTAGTTGTTTTTTTAATTCTATAAAACTTTTTTTTTACTTTTTTTATTTTAATAGTCTCTCTAGGGGTAAGGATTAGCCGTCTGATCGCTTGTTCATTTCTGCTGATCAGAGCGGCAGAGCTCTGAACAGCTGAAATGCTGCTGTCCTGTTAAAGCCAGCCGGCTGTAACAGGATGTGAGTCATGATAGCGACAGGAGTCATCACATAACCCTGTGCTACCATGGCAACCATCGGCTTCCCATGATCGCATTACGGGGCCTCCGATGGCGATGTAGAAAGGCAATTGGAATAGTCATGGGCCCTCGTGTGGATTACCACAGACCTGCGTGTTTTTGGAGTTAATAAAGGAGTGAAATAGGGTATTGTTTTTATCTTATTTTTTGTTTGTGTTTATTTCTTTTCACTTCCAGATTAGTAATGGGGGTAGGGTTTTCATAGACCCTGCCATTACTAATCTAGAGCTTAGTGGCAGCTGTGAGCTGTTATTAACCCCTTATTAGCCTGATTGCCACCGCACCAGTGCAATCGGGAAGAGCCGGGTAAAGTGCCAGGATTGTCACATATAATGGATGTGACAATCCTGGGTGGCTGTGGGCTGCTATTGTTATAACGCGCCTGCTTTAATCTTATTTTATTTAATTTTCCTTTATTTATTTTTTATTTTCTCATAGGCACTTCATTCAGGGAAAAGACCCAATCAAAGTCAACATCTAAGTCACTGAGCGGGTCGAGTGAAGTACCTCAAAATTTGCAGACCACCACGGGTATGGTTTTAGCATATACAGACCTCTAAATTATGGATAAAAAACTATTAAAAGAAGGATTTTTGTGTACTCACCGTCAAATCTCTTTCTCTGAGTCTTCATTGGGGGACACAGGACCATGGGTGTATGCTGCTGTGACTAGGAGGCTGAGACTAAGTAAACATAAAAAAAGTTAGCTCCTCCCTAGCAGTGTACACCCTGAGCCGGAGGCGGATCTATGCCAGTTAAGTGTACAAGCAGTAGTAGGAGAAACCTGAACAACCATAACTAATCAAAGTAATAACAAGAAACACACAGTATCTTATCTAAACCTATACTGTATATAATATATATATATATATATATATATATATATATAAAACATAAATAAAAACATAAATAAGCCGGGTATAGAAGAACGTGTTTCCATAAAGAACCAGTAACACCCGGCAACTAAGAGCAACCCCATATCCAAACAGGGTGGGTGCTGTGTCCCCCAATGAAGACTCAGAGAAAGAGATTTTACGGTGGGTACACAAAAATCCTTCTTTATCGCTTTCATTGGGGGACACAGGACCATGGGACGTCCAAAAGCAGTCCCTGGGTGGGTACAGGAGTAATCATACAGATTCAAAATATACCCAAAACTCTGTAAGAATGCTCGGTGCAAACGTAAACCGGCTTATCATAGGTGTGCCAAAGCCGCTTGCTGTATCCTGGAAAACCTGGAAAAGGTAGAAAAGCTTGACTACGCGGCGGCTCTGAAGACTTGCTTGGCTGACGCCTGGCGTCTGACTGTCCTAGACGCCCCAATTGCACCGGTGGAAAGGCCTTTACACTCCTCGGAGAAAACCTGACTCTAATCCTGTAGGCCTCTGATATGGTCGGCCTGACCTAACTTGCAGTGATAGCCTTGGACGCCGGCATGCCCCTCCTGGGTCCCGTAGACAGGACGAATAGGCCGTCCAAGATGCAGAGGGGTGCGGATCTCGAAACGTAACTCCTCCGAGCTCGCACTAGATCCGGTGTAAGCCGTGACCTCTCCAAGAATCGAATGGAGGCTGGACCGAAGGATGGAGCCACCATCACCTCATTCAGATACTACATCCGGTAGGAAAAAACCTGAGACGGGTGCCGAACAATCTCGTCTTGGTGAAAAAAACAAGAAAAAGTGACCCGCATGAGAGGGATTACAGAGCAGACCTTCTTCTGATTGAAGTGACTGTCCCCAACAAAGGCACCTTCCCGGATAGGCGTGAGATTGAGGATCGAACGGGGCTAATTGAAGAGACCCTAGAGCCAGCTGGAGGTCCCATGGTTCTAGCAGGGAACGATCTAGCGGTGCCAGATGGACGACTCCTTGGATGAACGTCCTGACTTGCGGCCGAGATGCAAGATTTCTTTGGAAAAGAGATATAGAGCCGACACCTGATTTCTCTGGAAAAGAGAGATATAGCCGACACCTGCCCTTTGAAGCTTGCTGGCGAGAGACCCGCCTGTAAGCCTGACTGTAGGAAGGCCAGTAACACTGGGAGTGACAGATCCAGTGGAGATGCGTTGACGTTGACCTCACCCTCTTGAAAGGAGGCCTTTGTTTGAAGACGGAGGCTTCTGAGTTTTGACCATGGTCTGTAACACCTGTGGGATAACGCCTTCCTGGGCTAGTAGCCATGGTTCCACAGCCATGCGGTCAAATTGAGAACCTCTGAATATTGATGTAAAAGAGGACTTTGCGACAGGAAGTTCAGACGATCTGGAAGCCACCATGGGGTGTCTGATGAGCTGCGTGAGCTCTGCGAACAACGCTTGCCTGGGTCAATCCATGGCAATGAGAGCCACTAGGATGCCCTCTGCTCTGAGTTTCTTGAGGACTCTTGTGACTTGATTGTTGAATCGAGAAGCCATCAGGTCAACATTCGGAATATCTCATCTGAGGCAGATCCATTCGAAAGCCTCTCTGTTTAGGGATCATTCGCCTGCCACCAGACCTTGCTGATATAGTCCGCTGCCCAATTCTCCACGGCGGGGAAAAATGAATGTGGACAAAATCTGGAGTGGTGAGGCTATGCCCACTGTACGATCTTCTTCACCTATGTCATCACCATGACGCTCCTTGTTTCGCCCAGGTGATGCCCGACTGGATTCTGGATGGCGATTCTTGTATGAAGGGCTGAAAAAAATCTGCAGGGCTCGCAGAAAATACTCTGATCCCTAAAACAAAATTGATAGGCAGACGGCTCTCCTGGGAGGACCACCGATCGTGAGCCGTGTGCTTCGGAACACCGCTCTCCAGTCGGAAGACTGGTATCGATGGTGACTGCCTGCCAGTGTACTGGTATGAAAGACATTCCACTGGACCGATGAGGGCCGCTGGTCCACCATAAAAACGAGCGGCGGTATCCCGGAGTCAAATGGATCCTGCGATTCAAGGTGAACAGAGAATTGTCCCATCTGTTCGGCCAAGTCAGCTGAAGGAGACGAAGGTGGAAGCGGCAAACGGAACCGCCTCTATTGCCGCCACCATCCGACTGAAGACTCTCCGCTCGGAGTGACGGAGGATCTGGAGGTCTCTTTGGAGGGACACGCGTCCTTGGATGGTATCGAACTCCATGCCTAGAAAGGTAATCCTGCTGGCCGGGGTCAGAGAGGGCTTCTTCCAAATGATGCGCTAGCCTAGTCGGGACAGGATATCGATGGTGACCTAAACACTTAGGAGACCGTCGTCAAAAAGAAGAACCCCTGATCGACAAGGCGACCAGGTACAGAATCACCAAAAATGATCATCTGCTATTGCTAGACGCAGGAACATCTGTGCTGGTGCGACCTGTATGTCCGACGATAGACTTGCTGGAGAAAACTATTATGTCCCCTGAGTCCAGCAACTCGCCGACCCAGGGGTCCGTGATCCAAGTCCGCCAGACGTGATTGAGATGAGACAGGCGCCTCCCCCTGGTCTGCGCCCGCGCGCAACGACCAAGAGTCATCTAGCGGGGTAGCGCTGTGATCCGGATGTCGTTGTCGATGGCTGGCGTGGCTGAGAAAACGCCAGAAAGGGCATGGATTGAGGTACGGAATCTTCCTGTTCCTCTGCGGGGACCTGGTTTTCTTGTGTGTGTGGAACCGAAGCTCCCGTGATCTCGTCGATGAACTGATCAAGCCAGTCCCCAAACAAACGACCTCCTGTAAAGAGGAGGACTGTAAGTGATATCCTAGAAACCGCGTCCGCATACCAGTCTCTGAGCCAGATCGCCCGACAGATGGCCCCCGTGCTGCTAGCCGCTTTCACTGGGCAGTAAGCTGCTGACGGAGATGCGATGAGTATGTACTCACCTGCTAGAGCAAACTGTGTGCCAAGTGTGAATTCCGGATTGCTCGATCCTGCGCGAAAAACCGTTGTGGAGGTTATCGGACCCGGACATCATGGATGCTGCCAGCTAGATGGCGGCGAGGGCAGAAGGAGTACTGTGTCTGTCGTCTGAAGAAAAACCGGAGCGATGGCCCGTGCGGGAGAGCTGAAAGATGACCGCCGGAAAAAAAGCAGCAGGGCGACCATAGGCGAGCCTGTCCATTCCTTCCTGAGAGACTCAGGAAGGGAGAAAAAAGGAGATCAAACGACTTACCCTTGTTGAATATCTTGACTGGTTGTCTGTGCTTGTATAGAATTTCAGCAACGACTGGATGGTCACCAAATTGCCTGTGTGCCCGCTTAACCTGTGTTAAAGGAGACATGCAAGCACTGGGTAGCCACAGAGTCCGTCTGGGGCTCTAGCATATGACTTACCGCTTTGGCCGGACTAACCACCCTACCTCTGACCTCAGTCCTCTGATCTGGAATCAGCATCAAGGCTGCATCCGACTCTTCTCCTGAAAAAAGGGTCGGCCGGTCTCGGAGACGAGGAACACTCGGGGCCTGGAGGTGATGGAAATCTCCGGGAGGGCTTGAGAGGAGGCCCAGCAGGTCCCCTTCTGCGATCCAGTGGTAGGGTCTGGATCAGACCGACTGTTGTCCAGAGTCAGCTGGACCGGGGGAGCATGGCCGAGTGTAGGGAGCGACTGCAACGCCTGCGCGATGGTCCTAGACGCCCTTGAGAGAGAGTCCACAGACTGGGATAGAGGGTCTACCCCTCCGGATAAGGGAGCGCAGCGGAGCTCGGGTGCTGGCGGTGGCATGGGGCGCAAGCCGAGCGGGGGGCGTAGCCTGGATTGGGAGGATTATACCTAGCCGGCTGTGCGTGCATAAAAAGCTATAGGGTGCTTAGGAAAAAAACACTAGTGACGCTAGTGGGGAGACAGGAGAAAAGGGGGAAAAAACAAAAAAAAATTAAAGAGATATAGTCTGTTCCTAAGCAGGAGCAGCACTCACCCAGGTCCTGTCTCCCACCCAGGTCCGCGGAGGTCTCAGAAACTGCAGGGACAGCCTTGCTAAAGAAGAAAAACCGTCCTTCATTTTTTTTTTTTTTTGCAGTAGGGGGCTGCCCGGATAGGGACCGGGCAGGACCTGCAGGGGTCATGCTTGGGACAAAAAAACACGAGCGCGCAACACGGGGAGGCGGAGATCTGATGGTCTGAGGTAGGCCGAAGCAGGGGACTAGATTAGTGGGTGGCCCGCCGGGAGCGCAGCGCTGAGAGCAGAGAAGTCCTACCTGCGTTCTGCCGACGTCTCTGAGATGCTCGGTCCCATCCTGCCTGCTGGAGAGTTGCCAAGCTGCTGAGCGCTCCTGCGCTGTGTAACCACGATCCCCTGTGAACGCTGGGGAGGCCTGTTGTAGCTGAGCGCTCCTGCGCTGCAGATGTGATCCTCTCCCTGTATGATAGGGGACGCTGGGAGGAATGGGGGCGTGCTGCAGCACTGAGCTGGCTGTCTCCGGGCAGAAGTCGAGGGGGGCGTGGCCGGAAAAAAACGCGCGCGCGCGCAAACAGGGGGGCGGAGCGCACCGGCCTGATGTAGGCCGGAAGCCGGAAGCTAAATTAGTGAGCGGCCGCCGGGAGCGCAGCGCTGCTAGCGGAGAAGATCCTACCTGCGTCCTGGCGGCGTCGCTCTGATCCACGGCACCAATCTGTGATGCTGCGCCTGCCGGTGAGTCCAGTCTGCCCCTGGGAGACACCGGGGGAAAACGCTGGGGAGCTTGGGGAAAAATGCAGAGCGCTCCTGCGCTGCATGAAGAGATCCACTGCCTGGGCCCAGGGTAGGAGGAAGAACGCTGGGGGAGGCCTGGTGCTGTGAGCGCTCCTGCGCTGCAGTCTGCGATCCTGACATCGGGTCCTGGAGCAGAGATCCCTCGTCGCCTCCACCAGAAGTACCCCTTGGGATGGTACCATAGGGGCCGACGGGGAGTGTGCCCTTACAAAAATTAAAAATATCGGTCCCCAAGCAGCCCCTGGGGTGGTACCATGGGGCAGGAGGGGGATAGGGCCTGGCGTCTCGAGCCCCAGACAACCCTGGGGACGGTTCCCGGAGGGGAGGAGAAGGTGAGGGACTCCAACCCTGCAGAAGAGACAAAAAACCTAGAAGAGATGAGAAGGCTGAGCGGCGCCGTATTAGCACGAAAAAACGGAAAAAAGCAATAGCCTAAGCTGAGGTTGGCCCACAGAGATATGGGCCCACTTCAGCCTCCTACGACACTAAGCAAAAAACTGGCATAGATCCGCCTCCGGCTCAGGGTGTGCACTGCTAGGGAGGAGCTAACTTTTTTTATGTCTACTTAGTGTCAGCCTCCTAGTCACAGCAGCATACACCCATGGTCCTGTGTCCCCCAATGAAAGCGATAGAGAAAAATATTTTAACACAAACAGTCCCATTCTCACACCACATAAAAATACCCAATTAAAGAAAGCAGCCAAAGCTCTCATTGAGCCCAATAGGAGTCCTTGTGTCCAATCTATAAATAAAGTGACTCAAGTTGCGCAAGGGCCTTAAATAGGTTACCACCTCTAACCTCAGATCTATGGCCTTTATAATTAATTTGCTTGAGTCAGATTTATGGTACAATTGGAAATGTTTTGGTAGGGTTTTTAGGTGTTCCATCTCATGTAGAGTCTTTGTTTTCTCAATGTCCCTGATGTGCTCACGGACTCACACCTTTAACCCCCTAACCCGTGGACGATTTTTCTGTTTTTGTTTTTTGCTCCCCTTTTTCCGAGAGTCGTAACTTTTTTATTTTTCCCGTCAATCTTGCCATAAGAGGGCTTGTTTTTTGCGGGACGTATTGGTCTTTTAAGTGAAACCATGAGTTTTAACATATATAGTACTGGAAAACAGCAAAAAATTTCCACGTGCGGAAAAATTACAAAAAAGTGTGATTGGACAATGGTTTATGGGGTACTTTATTCACCGTGTTCACTGTATGGTAAAACTGATGGGTGTGATACTTCAGGTTGGTATGAGTTCGTTGATACTAAACATGTTTAGGTTTACTTTTATCTAAGGGGTTAAAAAAAGGTTTGTCCAAAAAATTGGAGCACTTTCAGCGCCATTTTCTGCAACTTGTAGTGTTCTCATTTTTCGGGAAATGGGGCTCACTGATGGCTTATTTGTTTGCATGTTTAGCTGAACCATTTTTGCGCAGATGCTACGTTTTGACTCCCTGGAATTGCATTTTGCTCAAAATTTGCGAAGACCAAAAAACTTAACTTTGCCGGTTGGAATTTTTTTTTACGGCTACGCCGTCTACCGATCATATCAATTCATTTTAGATTTTGATAGACTGGGCATTTCTGAACTCTGTGATACCAAATGAGTGTATATTTATTATTTTTTTAACCCTTTGATTTTTAGTGGGGCGAATGGGGAGTGATTTAAATTTTTAGTTGTTTTTTTAATTCTTTAAAACTTTTTTTTAAACTTTTTTTATTTTAATAGTCCCCCTAGGGGTAAGGATTAGCTGTCTGATCGCTTGTTCATTTCTGCTGATCAGAGCGGCAGAGCTCTGACCAGCTGAAATGCTGCTGCCCTGTTACAACCAGCCGGCTGTAACAGGATGTGAGTCATGATAGCGACATGAGTCATGACATAACCCTGTGCTACCATGGCAACCATCGGCTTCCCGTGATCGCGTCACGGGGACTCCGATGGCGTAGAGGAAAGGAAATTTCCCTGCCATGGACAATTACATTGCGCTGTCAGTATTTGACAGCGCGGTCTAAGGGATTAAAAGGCATGGGTGAATCGTGGATCCACCCTTGCTTGTAAGCTACACATGTCTGCTGTTCAGATCAGCATATATGTGCGGAAATCGGTGCCGGTTTACTGCAGCAGCCGACGATGATTACACCGCCATTATCTACGATGTACCCAGTACGTCCAATGTCTGTAAGAGGTTAAGTCCCTTGTGGTCATTCCTATGTAGATTTTCTGGCATGGATACTGGGCGTAATAAATCATGCCCTTAGAAGCACAAATATGTTGGTGATTTATTGTGTAAGTTTGTGTTCCTTCTTATTTTTTAATGGGAATCTGTCACCAGATTTGGGAACTACAAGCTGTGTCCAATACCACTGAGTTCTTATATACAGCATTCCAAAATACTGTATATAAGAGCCTAGGCCGCTCTGTAAAACGAAAAAAGTACTTTTATAATACTCACCTAGGGTGGGTCCAGTCCAATGGGTGTCGCAGCTCTCCAGTGCGGTGCCTCCTCTTTTAGGTCTGACGCATCCTCTCTGCTGCGATCTTCGGCCTCCTTCTTCCCAGTCCGGTGTGGATGATGTGTCTACGTCATCCACACGAGCCGACATTGCGGTCCTGCGCAGGCGCATTCATCTGCCCTGCTGATCAAAGTACTGTAATGTGCAGGCGCGAGGAAAGGTTAACCCCTTCACGACCGGCCGACTTTACACTTTCCGGTATTTGTGGGGGTTTGTCATTCTTCTGACAGACGTAACTTTTTTATTTTTCAGTCAATATGGTCATGTGAGGGCTCATTTTTTGCAGAATGAGCTGTAATTTTAAATGAAACTGTGAGTTTTACCATGCAGTGTACTGTAAAATGGTAAAAAAAATTCCAAATGTGGAGAAATTGCAAAAAAAAGTGTTATTGCTCTATTGTTTTTGAGAGATTTTATTCACTGTGTTCACTATATGGTAAACCTGATGTGCTGCTGTGATGCCTGAGGTTACTGCAAGTTTGTAGACACCAAACATGAATAGGTTTACTTTAATCTAAGGGGTTAAAAAAATAATCAGAAGTTTGTCCGAAAAAAGTGACGGACGTTTTGCGCCATTTTCTGAGACCCATAGCGTTCTCATTTTTTTAAATCTATGGCTCAGTGATGGCTTTTTTTTGTATCTCGAGCTGACGTTTTTAACAGTATCATTTTTGCGCAGATGCTATGTTTTCATTGCCTGTTATTGCATTTTGCTTAAAATTTGTGGCAACCAAAAAGCGTAATTTTGGCATTTGGAATTTTTTTGCTGCTACGCCGTTTACCAAACAGAACAAATGATTTTATATTTTGATATATATCCGGGCTAAAGACAGCGATACCAAATGTGTGAATATATTTTTTTTTAACCCTTTATTTTTCAGTGGGGCAAAAGAGGGATGATTTGAACTTTTAGGTGTTTTTACTTTTTTTTTACTTTTTCAAAACTTTTTCTTAAATTTTTTTTAAATTTGACTAGTACCCCTAGGGGGCTATTAGGATCAGCTGTCTGATCACTCATTTATTTATCCCAATCAGAGCAGCACAATTTAGACTGGGAGAAATTATCATCTCTTGTAACAGCCAGTATTTGGCTTTTTCTTACAGGACCTGAGTCATATGAGCTACAGGAGTCATCACATGACCCTGTGCTATCATTTTAGCTACCAGATTGTTAAGGGGTTAAAGATCTCTTACGCATAAGCACTACAATACATGGATCTGCTTTGAGCATGGCAGATCAAAGTGCGCCTGCGCAGGACCTCAATGCCAGCTAGTGAGCATGATGTAGGACGCGTCATGGACATGGGCCTCAGAAGAAGGAGGATGGCGATCGCCGCAGAGAGGAAATGCCGGACTAGAAAGAGGAGGCAATGGGTTTGAGATAATGATCAATAACTTTTCTAGCTATTTCATCATCAGCTGACAGTCTCCTTTTTTTCTCAGCCCCAGATCCCCTTGAGTGGAGCCCCAAAAATTGGTCTGTGCGATTTCTTCCTGTAAGCTCCCAAAGTAAGTCTGCCATCTTATCTTTCTTCTTCCTGCTCCAGCTGTAAGGCTACTTTCACATTTGACAGGATGCAAACCGCATATGACCGGATCCTGTGGATTGAATGTGCAACGCATGCAACCGCAATTGTTATTTTATTGTATGCTTCTACTTCTACTTGTGATGGATGAAGGGGAACACAGAATATATTATTATTATTATTATTATTATTTATTATTATAGCGCCATTTATTCCATGGCGCTTTACAAGTGAAAGAGGGTATACGTACAACAATCATTAACAGTACAAGACAGACTGGTATAGGAGGAGAGAGGACCCTGCCCGCGAGGGCTCACAGTCTACAGGGAATGGGTGATGGTACAATAGGTGAGGACAGAGCTGGTTGCGCAGTGGCTATATCGGCTGGCACTGGAGTCAGCTGATCGGGAATAAGCTGAACTCCTGATCTCACAGCCCGCACACGCTGTGATGGATGCAGGTTAACAGCAATCACTGCCTGCTGCCGATCACGTGTGACCATGTTCGGGTTGTGTGGTCATGAGTTCAGCTGAGTTCAGATCAGCTGACTCCAGTGTTGGCCGATTACTTTCTGTGTCCCCCTGCATCCATCGCAGAGTGTTCGGGCTGGAGTTCAACAGAGTTCAGATCAGCTGACTCCAGTGTCGGCCGAATTCAGCTGACCTCACAGGCAGCACACGCTGCGATAGATGCAGGGGGACCCAGAACAAGTAATCGGCCAACACTGGAGTCAGCTGATCAGATTAGTTGATCTGCTGGCTGTATGGTTAGAAGTAGGAATGAGTGAGCACTAAAATGCTCGGGTTCTCGGTAGCCCATGAGTATTTTTTTGTTTTAAATTCATTAAAAAATAAACAAAAACCCCAAACACATAACCCTAACTCTAGGGTTAGGGAGTAAAAAAATAAAATGTGTGGACTGCCGCTGCATTTTCTATTGCTAAGGTAACCCAAGCAGCTACTGGCTGCTAACCCCCACTGCTTATATGACCTTCACTGGCAATGGAAAATCCAGGGAAGCCCTTTTTTAACGTTTTTTGCCCAAAAACTAAAAAAAAAAGACATCTTCACCCTGTTTTTGTATGCTAGCCAGGTACAGCAAGCAGGTACGCGCTGCCCCCAACCCCCAGCTGCCTATTTGTACCCGGTTGGGAACCAAAAATACAGGGAAGCCCTTTTTTAAGTATTTCATGAATTTCATGAAATAATTAAAAAAAACAAAAAACGACATGGGCTTCGGCCAATTTTTCTGACGAGCCAGGTACAACTAGGCAGCTGGGGATGGGAATACGCAGTGCAGGGTGGCCCAAGCTTTCTTGGCCCCCCCCCCGCTGCGAATTGCAGTCAACAGTCGCCACAGAATATGGCGCTTTCTTAAAAGCGCTATCTTCTGGCGTTGTGTCCAACATCTCTCCCAGCGGCCCTGGTGCCGGGTGGCACGTTGGGTAATAAGGGGTTAATACCAGCTTTGTTTTACCTGCTGGTATAAAGCCTGAGATTGCTAATGTCAGGCCAAGTTTGACCCGGCCATTAAGAATCTCCAATAAAGGGTTAAAAAAAAGACATCACACAGAAAAAATACTTTATTAGAAATAAATACACAGACACACTTAGGGACTCCATCTTTATTACTCCCTCTCACCCCTTCACGATCCTGGTCTTCTGTCTGAGAGAGAGGGAGATTTCTGTATTGACCATGCCAAGCTGCTTTCTGGGCATGCTCAGTACAAAAAACAGGATTCTGTCTATCAGGATCCGGCGACTTCCGGTACAGCAGGATCGGGGTCATTCAAATACATTGCAGGTACCACTGCATGTACTAATACAGATGGCCACCTGGTGGCGCTATAACAACACAAAAATCTAATATCACCCATGTAACGCAGCCTAAGCCTCAAAGGCTACCATTACTATTACCGATAGAGCTAACAGCCATGAATCATCGTGATCCGGACTCACCTATAAAGTGCACTTATAACTGGATGTTTTTAGTAGCCCTGACACGCGTTTCTCACCTGGCTTACTCGCTTGAGGAAAGTGTAATGTGCATGTTTTATTATGTGGTGTCTTGGGCGAGATCGTCGCTGTTTGGGCGCATGCAGGGGGTGGGACGCCGCACATAGAGTCCGCCTCATCCAGTCATTCCAGGGGAAGCGTGGATCGGAAGAATACTTCCACTAACGTCAGTTAACCCATGCATCCTTCTAAGGAAGCTCCCTTGGCGGGGACTCATGCTGAGGCAGCCCCGCACATGCGCACCCAACGAGACCATATCTACTACTGGCAAGTGAAAGGGCACGACCAGGGTGGTAAGAAAATCATCCAAACATAAGGAGAATCAGCCTTAGCCTAAAGAATATGACCATGTATAGTCCTTAAAAGATTTTCTAATGTCCCTATATCATGCAGAGACAAAATTCTTATAGTAATATGTGTGTATATATATATACCCCTAGATTCTAAATGGACCTTGCGATACCACAAAGTGGGACCACAGTCATGGCGCAGCTTGAAATGTCTCTGGATCATCCTCAGGGAATCAAGATCCACAACATCACACACCGCAATTATGTCCCTAACATGTTCCCTCGTGCGGACGCGTTGTTCCCTTGATGTTAACCCAATATAAATTAGGCTACAGCCACATACTGCATAATAGATAACGTGACTTTTACTGCATGATTTGTAACTTTTTATTTTATACTCTTTAGGTCCATCCCAAGCTGACAACATCTCTGGGCAGACAAAAGGAAAACAACCAAATTTGGGACTCCCTTTCTCAAAGCGAGATACCACCCTAGGTACGTAATGGTTCTTCACCAGCATATCCTTTAGGCTTTTCCCCCTTCTAACAGGTAAGAGTGGGCGATGAGTAAAACGTCGTTCAAACTCTGGTCGGTCTTCAGTAACGACCAGTGTTTGTTCAAGATCTGCCTGATCGCCCCCCTCTGACTGTTAACTTGGAGATGAAATGTATCTGTGAGGCAAAAGATTCTTCCCTCTTACTTGTTGATAATAATTGTACCCGTGGAGAACCCTTTTCTGTCTGGTACCCCATTTTTATATTATAGTCCAGAAAATCAATTGCCTCCCGATCTGTCTTATAGGTTAGTTTGATGTTATATGGGTTATTGTTCAACCAAGTCATGAAGCTCTGCAGTTCAGGACCGGTACCCCTCCAGATAATAAAGATGTCATCTATCTAGGTGGTAACCTAGTGTAAAATTAATAGATTTTGGATAAGCCAAATGGACGACAATGTTTTAATTTTGTTACATACATTTTTCCTTCTGAGTCTTCTGATACCATACCAAAAAAATATTCAATGCACATGATTCAAAAGATAGATTTTCAGCGTAGTTTCTCCTTGATGAAAAATGAACCTTGAAATGGTAGCCTCATTTTAACCAAAACCTGGTATTAATAATTGGACAAATTGAAGAAGGACATGGCATTTGATTTACGAGTAATGCAACAACCTTTTCCCAGTTGATCAGTTTTAGACATCCTTAAAATTATCATTAGTGATGACTAGATATGGGCGAATGCTAAAATATTCGGGTTCGGATTGTTCAAATCCAATAATTTCTACATTTGTGTATTTGTGGCGCCCCTGACCTGGTCAGGCACCACTGAGTACTGCACCCATGCTGGGGACAGTACAATACAGGTAATCCAGAAGGCTGACCGGGGTGTGGAACACAGGCGCATAGTGATCAGGTCTCACACATGTACCTTTGAGAGGACCCCTGGGGGTCCCAGGAGGGGGCAAAGCCTTGACCTTCACTGGAATAGTGGAGGGGGCCAAAAGCCTCCATCTCCTCTCAAGGGGTGTGGTGGAGAGTCTGGTTGCTAGGTGGCGTAGGCAAGAACAGGAGAGGAGGAGCAGTGAGTCAGTTAGAGGAGAACTCCATAGGGCTCAGTGAGGGCAGACCTGTGGGGCTGTTGCTGTCTAACAGCGCCCGCGCAGTGGCTACTGACGGGGGAGAACGGTCAACTAGGAGTGCTGCCTGAAAGCCAGCTTCAGCTAGAGAGAAAGCACGGAGTGGGAAGTAAGGAGACTGCTAGAGAGCACCAGGCCCAACCGGGCGGCAGATCCCGAAGCGAAGATAGATCCAGCTTTCTTCTGCTAAACCTGCCGGTGTGGGGCTCTCAAAGCCCACACCACAACACCACAAAAGCCGCAGCCACGTAACCGCAGTGAGGGCCCATAGGTCACAGGAGGCAAGCAGCTGGAGTGGCCTGGTCCGGGGAACAAGCAAACGGCAAACAAAAGGGGGAGAGAGGCTGCAGCATCTTCCCTGGGTGACCCCCATAGGGACTCAAAGTCGGGGTCACCCCAAACCACCAAGGGCTAAGGAAGGCGAGTCAGTAGTCACCCTCATAAAGTCAGCCTGAAGGATACCTGGTTCCCACCTGGTTCATCTCAGCTACGCCCGGGCTACTCACCCTGCCATCAAATGTGAGTAAAGCCCTTGAAAGACAGTTCTGCCTGTGTGAGTCATTCTGCGACTTGTGGTACTACAAACCTACACAGGGCCCTGGGGCTTGCCTCACTCTCAGGAGGCTACTACATCCGACTGCACCCACCATCAGCCCCAGGCGTCCCCTAACCTGCAGTGGCGGTCCCCACTGACCGCAATACTGAGAGTGGCGTCACGATCAAAACCGAAGATTCCCTACCTGTGACCAGCACCAGCTACGTGGAGTCCCTGAAGGTATGCACCGATACAACACCTGTGGGGCTTCACATCTGGCGTCACGAACAGGATAAGGACTAGACCTGTCCAGACAGGTGACCATGTGCCTGGGCGGTCCGCTTGAAAAATTGGAAGCGCCGCCATATTGCCACCATGAAAAGCGCGCTGAAAAACAACAGCAGCCCGCGCTGGAAGAAGTTACCGCCCACGAAGAGGCGTGGCTACCCAGAGATCCCCTGCAGAGTTCTGACCTTGCCAGCTATGAGAGTGGAAGCGTCCAGAGACGGCGGGAAGGAAAGGAAGCCACAAGCCTGCTGCTGGGAGAGGAGCTGCTGAAAGAGGCAGAGCAGAAACTGAACAGCTTGCTATCAGAGGCAACGGCGAGTCCACAGCTGGAGAGTCGTGCAGAAGAGGGCGCAGAAGAAATGGCGTCTGACCGCAGAAATCCAGAACCGGGCTCCGCTGCCTGGTGGTATCGGGAGCTGGCCCAGTTCTGCGACCGACTGGAGACCCGGGTTGTGGAGCAGATCCGGGAAGAACGAATGGAAATGCTGGAGATGACCGTGGCGGTTCGGGCCTATGAAAGGAGAGCCGCGCGCCGAGTGCCAGACAGGACGGCGATGACGCAGACCCCGATGCTGCCACCGGTGGGTGAGTCAAGTGATGCCCCGGCCAGCGCAAGTGCCCCGACCCCTGCTGCCACGCCCGCGGTCCCCGAAGAGGCGTCCGGTGTGGCGACGCTGAAGCAGGCCGCAGCCACGCCAGGTGCGGCCTTCCAAGCCCCAGCGGCCGCAGCGATGCCCTGCTCGGCCCACCAAGACCTGGTCCCTGCAGCAACGCCCAGTCCGGCCCGCAAAGAACCGGCTGCCACCGCGACCCTCATCCGTGTCGCAGGCGTAACGCTGACCCAGGCCGCCGCCCTGCTAGGCCCGGCCCGCCGAGACCCCACCGCCGCAGCAACGCTCGTCCGCGCCGCAAGTGAGGTGCTGAACCAGGCCGCAGCCACGCCAGGCGCGGCCCGCCAAGCCCCGGCCGCCGCAGCGATGCCCTGCTCGGCTAACCAAGACCCGGTCCCTGCAGCGACGCCCAGCCCAGCCTGCACAGAGCCCCCTGCAACAGCGACACTGATCCAGGCCGCCGCCATGCCAGGCGCGGCCCGCCAAGACCAGGCCGCCGCCATGCCAGGCGCGGCCCGCCAAGACCAGGCCGCCGCCATGCCAGGCGCGGCCCGCCAAGACCAGGCCGCCGCCATGCCAGGCGCGGCCCGCCAAGACCAGGCCGCCGCCATGCCGGACGCGGCCCGCCAAGACCAGGCCGCCGCCATGCCAGGCGCGGCCCGCCAAGAGATTACCTCATCATTTACCCCGGCCTGCAAGGCCAGAGCAGACACCGCTCCCCAGTCCAAAGAGGTCCCTGCTAGGAAGACCCTGATAGGAGAGGACCCCGAATACTGGAAGCTGAAGGCTGACCTAGAGGCCCAGTTCCCACAAGAGATGGTGGATCGGTATCTGCTCCCTCCGCATACCCCCAAGGAGATTCAGGCAACCCCTGCAGCCGCGTCAAAGAGTCCCCCGCCTGGGCCTGCTGAAGAAAGCCCATCCCCAGCACTGCCACAACCAGAGTGCAGCGAAGAACTAAGGGGGAGAGGAGGCCAGGAAGCTGAGGAGCTGACTCCGGAGCCACCAGCAGTGGATCTATACTCAGAGCCGGAGATGTTACCCTATTCCCGTTGGGATGAGGAAGACTTGACACCGTCCGCTGACGAAGATCTGCCTAAAAGTCTCACCTGGGAGTTTGCAAGCTGTACCACGCAGAGTTCAGGCCGCAAGACAAGGCGTCGCAATAGAACAACGCTGTCCCCTGCACCGCCATCTCCAGAGCAGAGAGAAGTCACAGCCAGAGACCTACAGGAGAAAAGGTTCCTGAGAAGAGCCAAAGCCCAGGTTAGAGGACCCCTTTGCAGAGGAGTAGTGGAGGATTTCAACTTGAAAAGCGGATACGGCTTTATTGTAGCCCCTGGTATCAAAGAAGGGATATTTGTCAACAGAAGAGATGTGAGCACTCATCTGCCTAGAGGACACCCTGGCAGAAACCTAAAGATGGGGGATTCAGTACAATTCACTATGCATGAAGGCGAAAGAGGACTGTACGCGCTTGACGTAGCACTATGCTCCAGCAAACCTTACAGCCACCCCATGCTACAAGAAAGAAAAGACAGAGATAAAGACCCAGATGAAGATCAAGAGAGAAAAGACAAGGAACCTACAGATGAAACTACCTCAGATGACGACAAAGAGCAGGAAAGCAGCAGGTGCCGCAGCCATACAGGCTCAAGCCCTGGTAAAGAGGAGTAAAGTAAAGTAAAGTAAGAAGTACAGAAGTTAAAGTTTTGAAAAGTTTTGGTTTGCAACGTTCTCAAGTTCAAGTATGTGCCCACAAAAACTATTGTGAGAAAACCATAAACCTTAAGGCTATGAACTGGCTATAGCCACAAACTCTCGCAGTGTAAATAGTTACACCAGAGGGCACCACCGCCACCAGAGTCAGCCTGTTTAGGGGCTTGGCTCGTCTGCAACCAGGAGGAGCCCGTCCGTATATAGGGCCTTGGCTCACCTGCAACCAGAGAGCACGCCTGTTTATGGGGCCTTGGCTCACCACCACAAAGAGGGTACCTGGTCAGCACCAACTGTGGAGGCCGCCTCTGCATCCTGCCAGAAGAGGCTGAAGGCGCGGATCCACCAGGCCAGGTATACCCTGAAAACCACCAGCCCATGTAAGCCGCCTCTACATCCTGCCAGAAGTGGCTGAAGTCGCGGCCAACGTGGAAGGGTTTTGGGTGGGTTAACGGACTTGTGGGTGGAAGGTGGTGATGTATGGTACCTGGTGCTTTTAAATGTTTTACATGTTTTAATGTTTTATGCATTTTAAAATGTTGTCTTGCAGCCCGAGGACGTGCTGGTGATAACTAAGGGGGAATGTGGCGCCCCTGACCTGGTCAGGCACCACTGAGTACTGCACCCATGCTGGGGACAGTACAATACAGGTAATCCAGAAGGCTGACCGGGGTGTGGAACACAGGCGCATAGTGATCAGGTCTCACACATGTACCTTTGAGAGGACCCCTGGGGGTCCCAGGAGGGGGCAAAGCCTTGACCTTCACTGGAATAGTGGAGGGGGCCAAAAGCCTCCATCTCCTCTCAAGGGGTGTGGTGGAGAGTCTGGTTGCTAGGTGGCGTAGGCAAGAACAGGAGAGGAGGAGCAGTGAGTCAGTTAGAGGAGAACTCCATAGGGCTCAGTGAGGGCAGACCTGTGGGGCTGTTGCTGTCTAACAGCGCCCGCGCAGTGGCTACTGACGGGGGAGAACGGTCAACTAGGAGTGCTGCCTGAAAGCCAGCTTCAGCTAGAGAGAAAGCACGGAGTGGGAAGTAAGGAGACTGCTAGAGAGCACCAGGCCCAACCGGGCGGCAGATCCCGAAGCGAAGATAGATCCAGCTTTCTTCTGCTAAACCTGCCGGTGTGGGGCTCTCAAAGCCCACACCACAACACCACAAAAGCCGCAGCCACGTAACCGCAGTGAGGGCCCATAGGTCACAGGAGGCAAGCAGCTGGAGTGGCCTGGTCCGGGGAACAAGCAAACGGCAAACAAAAGGGGGAGAGAGGCTGCAGCATCTTCCCTGGGTGACCCCCATAGGGACTCAAAGTCGGGGTCACCCCAAACCACCAAGGGCTAAGGAAGGCGAGTCAGTAGTCACCCTCATAAAGTCAGCCTGAAGGATACCTGGTTCCCACCTGGTTCATCTCAGCTACGCCCGGGCTACTCACCCTGCCATCAAATGTGAGTAAAGCCCTTGAAAGACAGTTCTGCCTGTGTGAGTCATTCTGCGACTTGTGGTACTACAAACCTACACAGGGCCCTGGGGCTTGCCTCACTCTCAGGAGGCTACTACATCCGACTGCACCCACCATCAGTCCCAGGCGTCCCCTAACCTGCAGTGGCGGTCCCCACTGACCGCAATACTGAGAGTGGCGTCACGATCAAAACCGAAGATTCCCTACCTGTGACCAGCACCAGCTACGTGGAGTCCCTGAAGGTATGCACCGATACAACACCTGTGGGGCTTCACATCTTCATACTGAATAACGAACCCAATCCAAGTCAATGGGAAACTCGAATAATTTTCTAGAGGACCTTGGAAATAGGCCTGCGAGGGCTGTAAAAATATTGCAATTGATGGAAATTTGTTGAAACTGAATGGCAACAGCATGCGGAAGATGCCTGAATGTATTTCTGACTCACATTTTATTTCTGGGAGTAATTTTGCCAAAGTATTATGCCACTTTTATGGATAGTAGTGGTCACTCAGTTCAATGAGGTCACCTGAGGTCAGGTTACCTGCGATCATAGGTGGATGACAATGGGCAGCTCCAGCTGTGACCGCAAATAACCTAATTTACGTCACCACACATCGCTGCGACTCATTCTCTGCCTTAAGATCACAGCGGGTGGTCATATTCTATGCCCACGCGCTGTCACTTCAGATGTAGCAGAGCTGGAATCGTTATGGGACCTCGTGTGGATTACATCAGGCCTGGGTGTTTTTGGGGTTAATAAAGGAGTGAAAGAGGGTGTTGTTTTTATCTTATTTTGTGTTTGTGTTTATTTCTTTTCACTTACAGATTAGTAATGGGGGTAGGGTTTTCATAGACCCTGCCATTGCTAATCTAGGGCTTAGTGGCAGATGTGAGCTGTTATTAACCCCTTATTAGCCTGATTGCCACCGCACCAGGGGAATCGGGAAGAATCGGGTAGAGTGCCAGGATTGTCACATCTAATGGATGTAACAATCCTGAGTGGCTGTGGGCTGCTATTGTTATAACGCGCCTGCTTTATTCTAATTTTCTTTATTTTTCCTTTTTTTATTTTTTATTTCCAAAGGTTCCGGATCATTATCCGGAGTTCCCTGAGAATTCCAGGCCCGGGTCCGGTACTCGGGTATTTTTAAAACCTCTCGGATTCTAAATTTTACAGTTCGGGTCTGTCCATCACTAATCAATAGACAAACAAAAAAAGTGCATAGTGTTTATGTAGTTGTGTAAACAGAAATATTATATGGAAAATTAAAAATGACATGCCATAAGGCAAACAAAATCAAGAAATGCAAAAAACTAAATTATTGAGTAAATGTATTAAATATTAGTTGTATCCTAACTATAATTAAATTGTTGTACAATGTTTTTCTCCACTTTTCTTAGGTAATAATCGTTTTTCTTATTTTCTCATAGGCACTTCATTCAGGGAAAAGACCCATTCAAAGTCAACATCTAAGTCACTGAGCGGGTCGCGTGAAGTACCTCAAAATTTGCAGACCACCACAGGTATTTTAGCATATACAGATCTCTAAATTATGGATAAAAAGAAACAATTAAAAAATAATTTAACACAAACAGTCCCATTCTCACACCACATAAAAATACCCAATTAAAGAAAGCAGTCAAAGCTCTCATTGAGCCCAATAGTAGTCCTTGTGTCCAATCTATAAATCCAATAACTCAAGTTGCGCAAGGGCCTTAAATAGGTTACCACATCTAACCTCTGATCTATGGCCTTTATAATTAAAGGGGTTATCCGGCTTATTTTGACTTTTCTTCATTATTACCCTATTGGGCTACATTGGGGCAGGTAAGTAGCTGGTGATCACTTACCTGCCCTGCTGTCAACCTTTTTTCCCCGGCTCAGAGCGGTCATGTGATCGCTCCTGCCGCAATTTTGCTGCTTCCAGTCATTTCATGTCAACATGGGCAGGACCATGTTGACATGCAAATCTAGAACAGCATGTTGCCGCCCTGCTGGGCGAGTACAGTGCGTGGGGTCCCCGCACCTCTTCCCTGCACCCTCCTACACATTACTCCGCACCCAGTACTCTCCCCGCCCACGGTGTCAACGCCAGCACCAGGCCCCCTGCTCAGGATAGCAGGAGTGCCCGTGCAGTCTGTGTCCCGCTCCAGCCCCGCGGCTGCCTTCATTGCAGGCTCAGCAGCCTCTCACATTGCAGCGCAGGCAGCCGCGGGGATAACGAGCGCTGCCATCAGGATGTTAGATGACATCATTGCCTGCTGTGACAATCTTCGCTTCACTCCTGTCAGCGCTGTCACTGCCTTCTATGCCGCTGCGTTCTCACGTCACTAGCGGTGATACTGCTGAGAACGCGGCGGGCATAGAAGTCAGGGACAGCGCTGACAGGAGTGAAGCGAAGATCGTCACCGCAGGTAATGATTTCATTTAACCTCCTGACAGCAGCGCTCGGCATCCCCTGCAGTGACCTGGGCTATTGATGTTAGCTCAGGTCACTGCATTACTCTCCCAGCCAATGAGGAACATTCTGTTCTTCATTGACTGGGACATTGACTATGGTATGGATTGTCATGGGACCCCCTTATTGGATTATGCTGGACCTGGATTTGTTTTTCTTTTGAATAAATTGGTGAATGAGGGAATGTTTTGAGGAGTGTTTTTTCAGATAAAACTTTTTTTTTTGTTGTCTATTTTTTTTTATTACTGACTGGGTTTGTGATGTCGGATATCTGATAGACGCGTGACATCACTAATCCCAGGGCTTGATGCCAGGTGACATTACACATTTGGCATCAACCCCTTATATTACCCCGTTTTCCACCGCACCAGGGCACGGGATGAGTTGGGGCGAAGCACCAGGATTGGCACATCTAATGGATGTGCCACTTCTGGGGCGGCTGTGGCCTGCTATTTTTAGGCTGGGGAGTGTCCAATAACAGTGGGCCTCCCTAGTCTGAGAATACTAGACCACAGCTGTCTGCTTTACCTTGGCTGGTGATCCAATTTGGGGGGACCCCATGTTTTTTGTTTTAAATTATTTATTTAATTTAAAATAACAGCGTGGGGTGCCCTCTGTTTTAGATTACCAGCCAAGCTGAAGCTGCCAGCTGTGGTTTGCAGGCTGCAGCCATCTGCTTTACCCTAGCTGGCTACAAAAGTATGGGGGACCCATTGTCGTTTGTTTTTTTTTTAATTATTTTTTATTTAATTTTTGGATAAATACAAGGCTAAGCACACTTTAGTGCCACATGAAAGTTACTAAAGGGTGCCAGCTTAGAATATGCAGGGGGGGTAGGACATTATATGTCTTTCTCATCTATCTATCTATCTATCTATCTATCTATCTATCTATCTATCCCTCTGTTCATTCATTCATCCCTCTATCTCTCTGTCTCTATATCTATCTATTCATCTCTATATCTACTCTTCTATTTATCTTTCTTGCTGCTTCCGTTTTTTGCGGTACGCAAAAAAAAACGGAAGGCACACGGATGACACACGGATGTATTCGTGAAAAAATTGGGCATTTTTTTCGGACCGCAAAAACGGAACGGTCATGGGAATGTAGCCTACATGTTTTCCCTATGGGGGTAGGGGTTGGTACAGAACGATGGTGAGGGGGAGGTCGGTACAGAGCGCCGTGTGTGTGTGTGTGTGGGGGAGGGTTGCAGAGCCTGATATGTGTGGCGCAGAGCCCGATGTGTGTGTGTGTGTGTGTGTGTGTGTGGCACAGAGCCCGATGTGGGGCTGTTATTTTCATTGCTAGAGTGAGAACAGATCAGGTGCTGGGGTAGAATACTGACAGGGAATGTGTGTGCAGGGGGCGGGCATTGGACGGGGCTGGACACTGAGGCCGGGCGGTGCCAGCTCTAACTGAGGTTTTGCACAGGAAGTGGTCAGTTTGCTAGAGCAAAATGTAAACAAAGAACTGCAGAGAATAAAGGGATAATTCAACTGGAACAAAAGTTAGAAAACAAAAAATAACAATGTAGGGGTGTTTTATATTTCAAATCTGTTTTATTATTAAGTTTATAAATCAAGCATACATCTTGAACATTTATAAAGATTATAATACATAAACAGTGATCTCTCAGTTTCGGAATGACAAAAATAACATCACATTGTAGATTTCATTGGAACTCTATAAGCTATCCTTATGCTAACACTCCATGGCAAACCATACACTAGAAATCAGAGTTCCAGCTAAACATGTCTTCCTGATAATTGACAAGACCACTCTCAGCATAAAACAATCCCCTTTTAAGTTATTGAATAAAAATTTAAGAAAAAGTAGAAAACTAGAAAAAAAAAAAAAAAGAACAGATATAAGCTTAGAAAAGAAGGAATCAAATAGAGTGAAGAAAGTAGGGTAAAGAGGGGGTGGGGGAAAAAAGTGTGTGGGGAGAGGGGAAGACAAGGTATGTCACCATTTCTCATCCCAAATAACCTGCCAGACTCACCGTGAACTCAGGAGACTCCATGAACGTAATCCACGGTCCCCACACTGTGATAAATTTTTCCGTGAGCCCATTAAGTTCAGCTGTGAGTTCCTCCATTCTCTGGAGGTTTGCCATCTCCTCTACCCAGTCAGCTAACGTGGGGCATCTAGTCTGTTTCCAGTATCTGGGAATAATTATACGGGCTGCCGCTAAACAAAATCGCAGCAGGTCCCTCTTTTGTGACTTGAATGAACCTGGGAGGATAGAGAGGAGGGCCACCTGGGGAGATCTCTCCACCTCACCCCCACTCATCTTTTTATACAGAGAAAACACTGAGTCCCAGAATGGTTGCAATTTAGCACAGCTCCACCATATATGTAACATAGACCCTTTTTCTGTACCACATCTCCAGCACATGTCGGACACTGAGGGAAAGATAGCATGCAATTTGGTCGGGTATTGGTACCACCTTGTGAGAATTTTATAGTTTTTCTCTTGGGCGGCACAAGCCAGAGAAAGTTTGTGGGTCCACAGAAACGCCCTGCTCCATCTGTCCTCCGAAATGTCCTCTCCCAGTTCCTCTCCCCATCTATAGACAAATTTGGGTTTGTCCGACATGTCTCTCTGGTTCAGCATTTTATAAATAAGAGAGATGACATGCCCAGGTGACGAACCCTGCAAGAACAATTTCTCAAATGGAGTAGGGGGGGTCCTCAACTTCCTCTCCCTGTCCTGGTTGGATAGAAACGATTTCAGCTGCATATATTCTATCCAGGAAACCTCTCTCCCTGTGGCCCGTAGAGATGCATAAGGGGGCAGGGTATTTCCCTGGAGCACATGAAAAAAACGAGTTTCCTCCACCCGAGTATATCCCAGAAATTTATTGGAATGAAGCCCCGGAGGGAACTCCTGGTTGCCAAAGAGGGGGGTAAGTGGACCCCTCCCCTGTGAGAGAGAACCCCTCTTAACCTCACCGTCCCACGTCCCCATCACTGTCCAAATAAACTCCATTCCCTTCTCTATCTGTGACCTACTCTCCTTTCCCATCCATGAGAGGAAGTGCAAAGGGACTCCCAATCCGTCCTGTTCGATCGCGACCCATTGTTTCGAGTTCCTATGGAAGTGCCAATCCATTATCCTCGTTAGAATAGTTGCCCTGTAGTATAACTGGAAATTTGGGAGCCCTGCCCCTCCATTATTTTTGTGTCTGGTAAGAGTTTTTATGCTTGTCCGAGGTCTCCTATTCCCCCAAACGAACCTTGACAAAGCCGTCCGAATTTTGGAAAAGTAACTCCCCGGCAGCTGAATAGGTACCGTTTGGAACAAGAAAAGAAACCTAGGAAGAACATCCATTTTAATAGCGTTGATACGCCCAAACCACGATAGTCTTTTTTTGTCGTACTTCTTTAAATCCCTAATTGTCCTCTCTAACAGGGGTAGAAAATTATGATGCATAATTTTTGTTGGATCCCGAGGTACAACTACCCCCAGATATTTTATAGCTGACGGTTGCCACTTAAAGGGAAAATTTTTGGTTGTACGGGCTAGATCTTCCGCCGACAGGGTCACATTCATAGCCTCTGATTTAGAGAAGTTCACTTTAAAATTACTTAAGTTACCAAACTCCTCGAACTCTTTGAGCAAAGACGGGAAGGATATGTGTGGCTGGGAAATAAACATGAGAAGGTCGTCAGCAAATAAAGCTAACTTGCGATTCCCTCCCCCGGCCTCTATCCCATGGATACTAGCATTATTTCTTATGGCGACCGCTAGATGCTCCATGACAATGACGTAGAGCAGAGGTGACAATGGACATCCTTGCCTTGTTCCATTGTGGACCTGAAACGATGACGACAGAAACCCATTCGTCCTAACTTTTGCTGAGGGTCTCGAATAAAGGGACGCAATCCTATCTAAAAATTTTTTGCCCAAACCCACCTGCTTTAGAGCGGCCATCATGAAATTCCAACTGACCCGGTCAAAGGCCTTCTCCGCATCCACTGAGAGTAAACACATGGGAAGAGAATGAGCCCTCGACCGGGTCATCAGGAGGAACAGTTTGTTGGTATTGTCACGCGCCTCCCGACCTTGTACGAACCCCACTTGATCTGTGTGTATTATCCCGGGCAAGGAAGGAGCAAGTCTGTTGGCTAAGGCTTTGGAAAAAAGTTTTAGGTCTAGATTGATCAGTGAAATGGGTCTGTAATTTGTAACTAACATGTGATCCTTCCCCGGTTTGGGGATAACACATATATGGGCTTCGAGAGATTGCGCCACCCATTGGGAATTTTCTGAGATGGAATTAAATACTTTAGTCAAGAACGGGGATAGCTGAGTTTGGAATATTTTATAAAATTTAGGGGTGAACCCATCTGGACCCGGACTTTTGCCTGAGGGAGATTCTTTAATGATAGATGCCACTTCTGCTTCTGTAAAGTCCGTCTCTAAATTTTCAACCTCAGCACTGGGTATAACCGGTAGGGCCGTTCTGGATACGTAGTCATTTATTTTATTTTCTAATGCGTCATGTGGCATGTCTCCAAATTTGCCCTTTATGTTATATAGGTCTCTATAATACTTTTGGAACTGTTCCGCGATGAGAGTTGGGTTCTGAGTCGAAGAGCCGTCTGCTTGTTTAATCATGGGAATGTGGCTGGGGTCTCCCCTAGGGTGTAGAATCCTAGCTAGTGGTCTACCACATTTATCTGCATACTCATAGAGGAATCTTTTTATTCTAGTCCTATGTCGCTCATACTGTCGGTCGAGAATCGATTTAAGCTCCTCTCTATTTTTGACTAGCTCCGCCAGTGTCAAAGGTGATAATGTCTTCTTATGGGCCCTTTCCAGATCTGAAATATTCTGAAGTAGGGACAAAATGGTTTGGGCTCTCTCTCTCTTAAGCCTAGCCCCATGTTTGATCAAAACCCCTCTCAACACACATTTAAGTGCCTCCCACTGCACGGGAAGGGCTGTGGGGTCTTCTGAGTGTATTTCTAAAAATTCATCAATCGTGTTCTGTAGATCCTTCATGCACCCCTGATCCCCAAGCAGACTATCGTTCAGCCGCCAAGACCACGGCCTCCCTGCCCCATCTGGGATAGTAAGGCTCAGGAATATAGGAGCGTGGTCAGACCAGGATATACTGCCTATAGAGGCCTGTATCTGCCAAGTCAGAGCCTTTTGGCTCACAAGAAACAGGTCTATGCGGCTGTACGAGGAGTGAGCCGGGGAGAAGTATGTGTAGTCACGCTCCACTGGGTGTAACGTTCTCCACACATCTACCAATCGAAGCTCTTGTATTGAGCGTTTAACTTTTGTTAGCTTTCTGAGAGAGAGAAAATTGTGTCCCGAAGTTGTATCTACCTTAGGGTCCAAAGTGAAGTTTAAATCGCCACCCACGATCACGGTCCCTTCTGCGAATTCATCCAATGATGACAGGAGAGAGGAGCAGGACGTCGCCGGATCTCTGTTTGGTAAATACCAATTGACAATGGTAAAGATAGATGAATTAACATTAATTTTCAGAAAAATGAATCTTCCCTCAGTGTCCACTCTCGTGTCCAGAACCGTGTGCACCAGGGCTTTATGGATGCCTATAGACACCCCTTTTGATTTTGACTCTGGGTTGGTGCTATGGACCCATTTGGTGTAATATCTGTCTTTAAAGTTAGGGAGGTGACCAGTTTTGAAATGTGTTTCCTGAATCAATAATATATGGACTCGTTTCTTATGCATGTCAAAGAATACCTGAGACCGTTTTTGCGGGACATTGAGGCCTCTCACATTCAATGAGCCAAAGGTAATCTGCGTCATTCTGAGGAGGAGGAACGGTGAGGAACCGGGAAGATGGGGATGGGAAGAGAGGTGTGGGTGGAGAGAATAGAGAAGGTTAGGAGAGGGGAAGAGAAAAAAAAAAAAAAAAAAAGGAGGAGGGGGGTAGAAGGATTAAGTATATGAAGGAAACTACAAACAAAGAGAGAGTACCGTAGGCAAAAAGGTCAAAGCACCTCTTGCCTGTAGGGTCGTAACGTGACCCTTATACTTGGTCAAATAGACTAGAGGTAAATGCAGAAAAATAAGAATCTCTATATACCAGGGATGTTAATCTTACGCCACTACCCTGTGGCGTGTTATCCCAATCAGGGAGGGAACTTTCCACAAAGGAGCCCCCTGCCCTGGACTAAAAAACAGCTTTTAACTATATATATTTTGATTTGCAACTAAAGCTCTGTATAAAGAAGGGAGAAGGGGCTTTGAGAGGGTATTGTACCTTATAATGTTGAGGGGCGCCCCCCATTACACCCAGGATGGAAGGAGGGAACCCCCCACCCCCCTGTCCAGGGCGATACAATAACCCCACAACGCGAAATTCCCATCAGGACCAGAGGATAGACTCCATCGTACTGTGATCCTATAACCAAAAACATACTAGAACAATTTAATCCACCATTCTCTTATACATCAGACCGGCCTCCCTCCTCTTTCTCTATGAGAGCCACGCATCCGATCACCGGCTGGGACAGTGACTCCCCCCCCCATTGGAAAGTCCGGCCAGTCCTCTATAGGCACTAATGGAATGTCCAAGGCCGCGGTGAACGAGGGTAAATCCGCCGGAGACCGAAGAACATGCATTCGTCCCGCGTGCCGAACCTGCAGGCGGAAGGGGAACCCCCAGCTATATGGAAACTCGTATGAGCGGAGAATGTCCAGCAGAGGTTTAAGAGCTCTTCTCCTTTGTAAGGTAAAACGGGATAGATCTTGTAGAATCTGGATTTGGCTCCCCTCATACGATGGTGATACTCCACTGCGGAGCTTAAACAGAATGGCCTCCTTAATAACATAGCGGTGGACCCTACAGATCACATCCCGAGGTCGGTCGTTCTGGGCTGGTTTGGGGCCCAACGCTCTATGCGCTCTATCCAATTCCAGGGGTTGGCTTGATGGTTCACCCAGAATATTATTGAAGATCACTTGAAGGGTACCATGTAAGTCCTTGGACTCGACAGACTCAGGCAGGCCGCGCACTCTGAGATTGTTTCTTCGGCCCCTATTTTCAGCATCATCCATTGCTTCAACCACGTATTGTATTTGGCGGGAGTGTTGTTCTAATAGTGCCCCGTGGGCCTGTGAAGTGTCCTCCATATTCTGAATTTTAGCTGCCTGCACTTGACTCTGGGTGTCCACTCTCTCCACCTCCCCCTTCAGGGCTGACAGCTCTGTGCGGTACGCCTGCTCCAGCCTGGTTATATATGCCTCCATATCTTCCCTGGTGGGTATAGCTGAGAAACGTGCCCGCATCTCATTAAGCTCTGTCAGAACTCCTGACTCTTGTGTTGTTGTTATGGCTGGCCCAGACCCTGCATGCTTGTCTGCATCTGGTAACTTTAGATTTATGTTGTGCTTCTCCCTGGGTACAGTCTCACTTCCTTCAGGGACCTGTAACTCATTTGCAGTGCAGTGTCCCCCCTCCTGAAATTCCTCACACTCCTGCATGTGTGTTATAAGAGAGGACGTTACTTCCCCCTCCAGAGGCCTCCAGGCTTCAGGGCTACTGTTTGTATCAGCAGGCACTTCCCCCGTGCTTCTCACTCCGGGTTTCCCCTGTACCTGTAATCTTGGGCTGTCTGGCCTTATCTTCTGTATCTCCTCTTCACTCCGAGTGGTCTCTCCTCTCAGTCCTGTCAGCTGCTGAGCCTTTCCCTGCATCTCCATAGCTGCCATCTCACTGCTGCACGCTGAGCTCACCTCGTGTGTAGCCTTAGCAGCCATCTTGGGTGCCACCTGTGAAGCTTCTCTCTGCCCCGGCCTGGATAAAAAGTGCTTGATCCCTCTCTCCTCCGATTGTGAAGCTCTGCTGCTGCACCCCTGGGATCTCCCTCGTCTCCTCCGCTGCATAGCCTGTGTTACAGAGTCCTCAGTTGCGTGGATCATCAGTTATAAAGTCCAGTGGCAGGAGCTAAGACAAGTCACGTCCTCACTCCTTCATAGCCAGGACACGCCCCCCTAGGGGTGTTTTATATGACAATACAGCACAGATAAACTCAAATTTTTTTGGTAAGCTAATGTCGGACAACTTCTTTAATTTGCTTGAGTCAGATTTATGGTACAATTGGAAATGTTTTGGTAGGGTTTTTAGGTGTTCCGCCTCATGCAGAGTCTTTGTTTTCTCAATGTCCCTGATGTGCTCACGGACTCCCACCTTTAACCCCCTAACCACTGGACGATTTTTCCGTTTTTGTTTTTTGCTCCCCTTTTTCCGAGAGTCGTAACTTTTTTATTTTTCTCGTCAATCTTGCCATAAGAGGGCTTGTTTTTTGCAGGACGTATTGGTCTTTTAAGTGAAACCATGAGTTTTACCATATATGGTACTGGAAAACAGCACAAAATTTCCACGTGTGGAAAAATTACAAAAAAGTGTGATTGGACAATGGTTTATGGGGTACTTTATTCACCGTGTTCACTGTATGGTAAAACTGATGGGTGGGTGTGATACTTCAGGTTGGTATGAGTTCGTTGATACCAAACATGTTTAGGTTTACTTTTATCTAAGGGGTTAAAAAAAGGTTTGTCCAAAAAATTGGAGCACTTTCAGCGCCATTTTCTGCAACTTGTAGTGTTCTCATTTTTCGGGATATGGGGCTCACTGATGGCTTATTTGTTTGCATTTTGCAATTTGTGAAGACCAAAAAACTTAACTTTGCCAGTTGGAATTTTTTTTTACGGCTACGCCGTCTACCGATCATGTTAATTCGTTTTAGATTTTGATAGACTGGGCATTTCTGAACTCTGTGATACCAAATGAGTGTATATTTATTATTTCTTTGTCGCTCCATTGGGAGACCCAGACAATTGGGTGTATAGCTTCTGCCTCCGGAGGCCACACAAAGTATTACACTTTTAAAAAAGTGTAACCCCTCCCCTCTGCCTATACACCCTCCCGTGGATCACGGGCTCCTCAGTTTTATGCTTTGTGTGGAAGGAGGCACACATCCACTCATAGAAAAAAAAAAAAAAAAGATTTATCATACATAGTATGACAGAAGAAAAGAGGTCCCCTATGGGGTCCCCGGCATGCTCCCTTCTCACCCCACTATGTCGGCGGTGTTGTTAAGGTTGAGGTACCCATTGCGGGTACAAAGGCTGGAGCCACATGCCGTCTCCTTCACCATCCCTTATGCGGCTCTGGGAGAAGTGGGAGCTTCATCGGTCATTCACCTGCTGAGACCGTGCTCCATCCGCAGCCCCTGGTGGAACCTGCTGGACCGGAGCGTTTTCATCCCCAGGGACCGGGCCCTGCACCTTCATGGTACTCTGTGTCCCCATGGGGGGACGGTACGGGGAGAGAGGTCGCCTCTCTCCCCAGTAGCGCCGTCCGTTGTTTTTTCATCGGACTTCCGCGCCGGCCGTGCCTGCTTGTCGGGCATGGCCTTAAATTTAGTCCCCGGCTTCATCGCGGCCTAGTCGCGAAAAATCCCGCCCCCGGGCCTGCTTGTCAGGGGGAAGGGCGGTATTACCGACAGAGGGCTGGAGCATCGTTGCATGCCTCCCCTCCCCTCTTATGGACCACTATGGGGCCTCCAGATTCCCGCCTTTTGCTGGCGCCGCCCATGGCTCCACTCCCTCCTTGAGAGCTCCGGCGGCCATGTTTGGCATTCTGCCGGTGTATGCTGCAGCTGCACATCTCTACAGCTCTGGGGGACCCACGACAGGGAATCTGGAGGACACCAGCGGTTGGTAAGCCACACCGGTCACCCGGTGCTGGTTCCCCTAGGGTGCCGTGATATATTATATATATTCGGAACGGCTGTTTAACCCTTTCCCATATACCCTCAGTGGTCGCTCTCCTAAGGGACACTTATTGCTTGCAGCATGTCGTCCACAAGGAGCAAAGCCCTTAAGACACAGGTTTTTTTCGCAGCCTGTACCTCTTGTGGGGCTATGTTGCCTGCGGGATCCACCTACCCTCACTGTGATCAATGCTCGACTCCTGCCACGCTTGCTCAGCCGGAGCCCGGGGCACTTGTGGGCCCCTCGGCTCATGTAGATCCCCCTGCTCCTCCTGAGCAGGCTGCAGGGACAGAGTCACCGTCATTGGCCTCTTTCGCTGAGAAACTCTCTGTCACTTTCTCAATCCATTGCACAGTTTATGGACAAATGGTCATCTAAGCTCCTTGAGGCTTTGCAATCCATACCGGGCTCTTCACAGGCCCCGGCCCCTGTTAGTTTGTCTCCTCCAGGGCCTTCTCGGTCCGCGCCGCAGCGCGCTCCCAGGATAGCCCCCAGGTCCCAGGCGGAGGACTCCTGCCTGGATCGCAGTCCCAGACCGGCTAAGCGGCCTCGCTGGGACTCTTCCCCGGCTTCCTCACGCTGCTCTGGATCTCAGCTGGAGGACTCTCAGGATGACGAGGCGGACGTGGGAGCTCAGGGCTCTGACCCTGACTTCGCCCTCAACCTTGATACCCCTGAGGGGGACGCCTTAGTAAATGATCTTATTTCGTCCATCAACCAGGTGTTGGATCTCTCTCCCCCGCCTCCAACGGTAGAGGAGTCGGTTTCTCAGCAGGAGAAACACCAATTTCGATTCCCCAAACGTACGCGCAATACGTTCTTTGATCACTCTAACTTCAGGGACGCTGTCCAGAAGCCCAGAGCGGTCCCGTAAAAGCGTTTTGCTAAAAGGCACTCTGACACGCGTTATCCCTTTTCACCTTAGGTCGTTAAGGGCTGGGCGCACTCACCCAAGGTGGATCCGCCAGTCTCTAGATTGGCTGCTAGGTCCGTTGTGTCTGTTGCCGATGGCTCATCCCTGAAGGATGCCACTGACAGACAGATAGAGCTCTTGGTGAAGTCTATTTATGAGGCCACGGGCACGTCTTTTGCCCCGGCCTTTGCGGCTGTGTGGGCTCTCCAAGAAATCTCGGCATGTCTGACTGAGATTAATGCTGTCACGCGGAATTCTGCTCCGCATGTGTCTTCCTTGACCTCTCAGGCATCAGCATTTTCGTCCTAAGCCATGAACGCCGTCCTGGACTCTGCTAGCCGTACGGCTGTAGCATCCGCTAACTCCGTGGCAGTCCGCAGGGCCATGTGGCTGCGCGAATGGAAAGCAGACTCTGCTTCCAAAAGGTTCTTAACTGGTTTGCCTTTTTCTGGCGAACGTTTGTTTGGCGAACGGTTGGATGAGATTATTAAGGAATCCTCGGGAAAGGACTCCTCCTTACCCCAGTCCAAACCTAAGAGACCTCAGCAGAGAAAAATCCAATCGAGGTTTCGGTCCTTTCGTCCCTCCGTCAAACCCCAATCCTCTTCGTCCAACCGGCCGGAGAAAGGCCAGAGGAACTCCTATGGGTGGCGGTCCAAGTCACGCCCCCAAAAGGCCGCAGGAGGCACTGCCTCCAAGACGGCCTCCTCATGACTCTCGGCCTCATCTAGCCACATCCTCGGTCGGTGGCAGGCTCTCCCGCTTTGGCGACGCCTGGTGGCCACACGTTCAAGACCGATGGGTGAGAGACATTCTGTCTCATGGTTACAGGATAGAGTTCAGCTCTCGACCTACGGCTCGTTTTTTCAGAACCTCCCCACCCCCCGCACAGGCAGACGCACTGTTTCAGGCAGTGGACGCTCTAAAGATGGAAGGAGTTGTGATTCCCGTTCCCCTTCAGGAACGTGGTCGCGGATTTTACTCCAACTTGTTCGTGGTGCCAAAAAAGGACGGGTCTTTCCGTCGCGTTCTGGACCTCAAGCTGCTCAACAGACATGTGAGAACCAGACGGTTTCGGATGGAATCTCTCCGCTCGGTCATCGCCTCGATGTCACAAGGAGACTTCCTAGCATCGATCGACATCAAGGATGCTTATCTCCATGTGCCGATCGCACCCGAACACCAACGTTTCCTGCGTTTCGCCATCGGGGACGAACACCTCCAGTTCGTCGCATTGCCCTTCGGCCTGGCGACAGCCCCACGGGTCTTCACCAAAGTCATGGCATCCGTCGTGGCGGTCCTGCACTCTCAGGGCCACTCGGTAATCCCATACTTGAACGATCTCCTAGTCAGGGCCCCTTCTCGGGTGGCGTGTCAACGAAGTCTTACCGTCACTCTGGCGACTCTCCAGCAGTTCGGGTGGATCATCAATTTCCCGAAATCCAAGTTGACGCCGACCCAATCACTGACTTACCTCGGGATGGAGTTTCATACCCTTCCAGCGTTAGTCAAGCTACCGCGGGACAAACAGCTTTCTCTGCAGGCGGGGGTGCAGTCACTTCTTCGGAGTCAGTCACACCCCTTAAGGCGCCTCATGCACTTCCTGGGGAAGATGGTTGCAGCTATGGAGGCAGTGCCGTTCGCGCAATTCCATCTACGGCCACTCCAATGGGACATTCTTCGCAAATGGGACAAGAGTTCGTCTTCCCTCGACAAGAACATCTCTCTTTCACTTGCAACCAAAACATCACTTCAGTGGTGGCTCCTACCCACATCTCTGTCTCGGGGAAAATCCTTCCTCCCCCCAACCTGGGCCGTGGTCACCACGGACGCGAGCCTGTCAGGTTGGGGAGCGGTTTTTCTCCACCACAGGGCTCAAGGAACCTGGACTCCAATAGAATCGTCCCTTCATATCAATATTCTGGAGATAAGGGCAGTATATCTAGCCCTATTGGCTTTCCATCGGTGGCTGGAGGGCAGGCAGATCCAAATCCAGTCGGACAACGCCACTGCCGTCCCCTACATCAACCACCAAGGCGGCACTCGCAGTCGTCAAGCCTTCCAGGAAGTCGAGCGGATTCTGCAGTGGGTGGAAGTCACAGGCTCCACCATCTCCGCAGTTCACATCCCGGGCGTGGAAAACTGGGAAGCAGATTTTCTCAGTCGTCAGGGCATGGACGCGGGGGAATGGTCTCTTCACCCAGACGTGTTTCGAGAGATCTGTCGCCGCTGGGGAATGCCGGACGTCGATCTCATGGCATCGAGACACAACAACAAGGTCCCGGCCTTCATGGCACGGTCTCAGGATCACAGAGCTCTGGCAGCGGACGCTCTGGTCCAGGATTTGTCGCAGTTTCGACTGCCATATGTGTTTCCCCCTCTGGCAATGCTGCCCAGAGTACTACACAAGATCCGGTCCGACTGCCGTCGCGCCATTCTCGTCGCTCCAGACTGGCCGAGGCGGTCGTGGTATCCGGATCTGTGGCATCTCACGGTGGGTCAACCGTGGGCGCTTCCAGACCGTCCAGACTTGCTGTCACAAGGGCCGTTTTTCCATCTGAATTCTGTGGCCCTCAACCTGACTGTGTGGCCATTGAGTCCTGGCTCCTAGCGTCTTCAGGGTTATCTCAGGATGTCATTGCCACCATGAGACAAGCCAGGAAGCCAACGTCCGCCAAAATCTATTACAGGTCTTGGCAACTTTTCTTATCCTGGTGCTCTGATAACGGTTTGTCTCCATGGCCGTTTGCTTTACCCACATTTCTTTCATTCCGACAATCTGGAATGGACAAGGGTTTGTCCCTCGGCTCTCTCAAGGGCCAAGTGTCGGCGCTCTCCGTGTTTTTTTTTCAAAAGCGTCTAGCCAGGCTTCTGCAGGTCCGCACGTTCCTGCAGGGGGTTTGCCACATGGTCCCACCTTACAAACGTCCGTTGGATCCTTGGGATCTTAACAGGGTTCTGACGGCTCTTCAAAAGCCGCCTTTTGAGCCGCTGCGGGATGTTTCTCTTTCCCGTCTTTCTCAGAAGGTGGCCTTCCTGGTGGCGGTCACATCACTTCGGAGAGTGTCTGAGCTTGCAGCGCTGTCATGCAAAGCCCCCTTCCTGGTTTTTCACCAGGATAAGGTGGTTCTGCGTCCTGTCCCGGAATTTCTTCCTAAGGTGGTATCCCCCTTTCATCTAAATCAGGATATCTCCTTGCCTTCCTTTTTCCCTAATCCAATTCACCAGTGTGAAAAGGATTTGCACTCTTTGGATCTAGTGAGAGCACTCCGGTTCTACGTGTCTCGCACGGCGCCCCTGCGCCGTTCAGACGCGCTCTTTGTCCTTGTCGCTGGCCAGCGTAAGGGCTCTCAGGCCTCCAAGTCAACCTTGGCTCGGTGGATCAAGGAACCGATTCTCAAGGCCTACCGTTCTTCTGGGCTTCCACTTCCTTCAGGGTTGAAAGCCCATTCTACCAGAGCCGTAGGAGCGTCCTGGGCTTTGCGGCACCGGGCGACGGCTCAGCAGGTGTGTCAGGCAGCTACGTGGTCTAGTCTGCACACTTTCACGAAGCACTATCAAGTGCATGCCTATGCTTCGGCAGACGCCAGTCTAGGTAGGAGAGTCCTCCAGGCGGCGGTTGCCCACCTGTAAGAGGGGACCGTTTTCGGCTCCTTTTATTGAGGTATTCTTTTACCCACCCAGGGACTACTCTTGGACGTCCCAATTGTCTGGGTCTCCCAATGGAGCGACAAAGAAAAAGGGAATTTTGTTTACTTACCGTAAATTCCTTTTCTTCTAGCTCCTATTGGGAGACCCAGCACCCGCCCCTGTGCCCTTCGGGCTGGTTGTTCTTTTGTGTACACATGTTGTTGATGTTGATTTGTTCTTATGGTTCATGGTCTTCAGTTCTCCGAACATCCTTCGGATTGAATTTACCCTAGACCAATTTATAAGTTTTCTCCTTCCTGCTTTTGCACCAAAACTGAGGAGCCCGTGATCCACGGGAGGGTGTATAGGCAGAGGGGAGGGGTTACACTTTTTTAAAAGTGTAATACTTTGTGTGGCCTCCGGAGGCAGAAGCTATACACCCAATTGTCTGGGTCTCCCAATAGGAGCTAGAAGAAAAGGAATTTACGGTAAGTAAACAAAATTCCCTTTTTTTTAACCCTCTTATTTTTAGTGGGGCGAATGGGGAGTGATTTAAATTTTTAGTTGTTTTTTTTAATTCTTTAAAACTTTTTTTTAAACTTTTTTTATTTTAATAGTCCCCCTCGGGGTAAGGATTAGCTGTCTGATCGCTTGTTCATTTCTGCTGATCAGAGCGGCAGAGCTCTGATCAGCTGAAATGCTGCTGTCCTGTTACAACCAGCCGGCTGTGACAGGATGTGAGTCATGAGTCATGACATAACCCTGTGCTACCATGGCAACCATCGGCTTCCCGTGATCGCGTCATGGGGACTCCGATAGCGTCGAGGAAAGGAAATTTCCCTGCCATGGCCATTTACATTGCGCTGTCAGTAATTGACAGCGCGGTCTAAGGGATTAAAAGGCATGGGTGAATCGTGGATCCACCCTTTCTTGTAAGCTACACATGTCTGCTGTTCAGATCAGCATATATGTGCAGAAATCGGTGCCGGTTTACTGCAGCAACCGACGATGATTACACCGCCATTATCTACGATGTACCCAGTACGTCCAATGTCTGTAAGAGGTTAAGTCCCTTGTGGTCATTCCTATGTAGATTTTCTGGCATGGATACTGGGCGTAATAAATCACGCCCTTAGAAGCACAAATATGTTGGTGATTTATTGTGTAAGTTTGTGTTCCTTCCGATTTTTTAATGGGAATCTGTCACCAGATTTGGGGACTACAAGCTGTGTCCAATACCACTGAGTTCTTATATACAGCATTCCAAAATACTGTATATAAGAGCCTAGGCCGCTCTGTAAAACGGAAAAAGTACTTTTAGAATACTCACCTAGGGTGGGTCCAGTCCAATGGGTGTCGCAGCTCTCCAGTGCGGTGCCTCCTCTTTCAGGTCTGACGCATCCTCTCTGCTGCGATCTTCGGCCTCCTTCTTCCCAGTCCGGTGTGGATGATGTGTCTACGTCATCCACACGAGCCGACATTGCGGTCCTGCGCAGGCGCATTCATCTGCCCTGCTGATCAAAGTACTGTAATGTGCAGGCGCGAGGAAAGGTTAACCCTTTCACGACCGGCCGACTTTACACTTTCCGGTATTTTTGGGGGGTTTGCCATTCTTCTGACAGACGTAACTTTTTTTATTTTTCAGTCAATATGGTCATGTGAGGGCTCATTTTTTGCAGAATGAGCTGTAATTTTGAATGAAACCGTGAGTTTTACCATGCAGTGTACTGTAAAATGGCAAAAAAATTCCAAATGTGGAGAAATTGCAAAAAAAAGTGTGATTGCTCTATTGTTTTTGAGACATTTTATTCACTGTGTTCACTATATGGTAAACCTGATGTGCTGCTGTGATGCCTGAGGTTACTGCAAGTTTGTAGACACCAAACATGAATAGGTTTATTTTAATCTAAGGGGTTAAAAAAATAATCAGAAGTTTGTCCGAAAAAAGTGACGGACGTTTTGCGCCATTTTCTGAGACCCATAGCGTTCTCATTTTTTTAAATCTATGGCTCAGTGATGGCTTTTTTTAGTATCTCGAGCTGACGTTTTTAACAGTATCATTTTCTTTATCGTTCCTTTGGGAGACCCAGACCTTGGGTGTTTAGCTTCTGCCTCCGGAGGACACACAAAGTACTACACTTGAAAGTGTAGCTCCTCCCTCTGAGCTTATACACCCCTTGGTGAGCAGACCCAGCCAGTTTATCGCTTTGTGTTCAGGAGGCATACATCCACACATGCATTCTCATATGATTTTTTCCTTTTTGGAATGAGATTGAAGAAGTGCGGGTCCACGTCTGGACCCCCGGCATGCCCCTTCTCACCCCACTGTGTCGGCGGTGTTGTAAAGTTGATTTCCAAGGCTGGAGCCTTACATGCCGTGCTCCTTCACCATCCCTCCTGGGCTCTGGCTTGAAGTGGGAGCCAGCACGGTCTCCATGCCTGGCAGGAGACCGGTCTCCATCCGCAGCCCTTCAGGACCCTGCTGGACCGGAGCACTCATCCCCAGGGACCTGGCCCTGCGTCTCAGCAGCTAAGTACCTGAGACGTTTATATATTGGGGGTCCCTGTGCTTTATTGTTTGGGGAGAGTGTGCTTACTGTATTTATTGGCATTTCCGGCGGATTCTCTAGCTGTCGCCCGAGAACCGGTCTCTGGTTGTGGACCACTGTATATACTCTCTGGGGTTCATTCTCTTGCAGAGCCCCCACTCCAGCAGCATGTCTCACATGAGGAGCAAGGCTCCAAAGCTTTATACTGTATGCGCTGCATGTAAGCTCCAGCTGCCTGAACCGAGCACCTATCCACATTGTGATGTCTGCTCTAACTTGGTGGTGCCACAGCATGGAGTCTCACCCCCAGTGGTCTCTCAGGCTGCTCCTGCACCTGTGGCTGAACCCCCGGCTTGGGTAGAATCCTTTTCTAGGTCTATCTCCCAGTCTTTTGCTGAGTCCATGGGACTTCTGTCCAGGACTTTGATGAATATGCATCAGCCCCCTTCACAGGGTGCCTCTACTGCTAAGGGTCCCTTAGGACCGGAGCTCACAGAGGATTCATCATCAGGGCCCAGACCCCGTCCTCCTAAGAGGAGACGCAGGGTTTCCTCTCCCTCCTCCTCCCGCGGCTCTGATTCAAGAGCTGACTCGCAGGATGAGGAGGATGCCTTTACAGGGGGCTCGGAGGCTAACTCCATGTACCCCATTGATCTGTCCGAGGGTGACTCAGATCTTAGTGACTTGATTGCTTCCATTAATTCTGTACTGGATCTCAATCCACCAGTATCAGAGGAACAACCCTCTCTGGCAGAAAAACACCAGTTTACCTAGCCTAAGAGAGCAAAGAGTGTGTTCTTTAACCACTCCAGTTTTCAGGCTGCTGTGACCAAGCCCAGGGCCTGTGCTGACAAACGCTTCCCAAAGCGTGGTTCTGATGACCGTTTTCCCTTTCCACCTGAGGTGGTCAAGGAGTGGGCTCATTCCCCAAAGGTAGATCCTTCGGTGTCTAGGCTCTCAGCCCGGACCGTTGTGTCGGTGGCTGATGGCACCTCCCTTAAGGATTCCACTGACTGTCAGATTGACCTTCTGGCCAAATCCGTGTATGAAGCGGCGGGGGCCGCGTTTTCCCCGACTTTTGCAGCAGGAGATGCATTCCCTCACCAGGGAATCTATGCCCGAAATGGTTGCCTTAACTTCTCAAGCTTCAGCTTTTTCATATTACGCCATGTCTGCCATGCTGGAGGCTTCTCACCGCACTGCGGTGGCTTCGGCTAATTCCCTCATTATCCGCAGGATCTTGTGGCTTCGAGAGTGGAAGGCAGATGCTTCTTCTAAGAAGTACCTTGCTGGGCTCCCTTTTGCTGGGTCCCGGCTGTTCGGAGAACAGCTGGATGAAATTATTAAGGAAGCTACTTTCGGGAAGAGTACTTCCATGCCACAAACCAAAACCAGGAAACCTGCCCAGGGTAGGAGTCAGTCGAGGTTTCGCTCCTTTCGTTCCTCCAACTGGTCGTCCTCTAAGCCCTCGGCCTTGTCCGCTAACTCAGCCAAGGACCAGAAATCCAACTGGCGCCCAAAAGCGCGTCCACAGAAGACCGCAGGAGGTGCTGCCACTAAGGCAGCCTCCTCGTGAATCTCTGCCCGCTCCGGCGACGTCCTTAGTCGGTGGCAGGCTCTCCCACTTTGGCGACGCTTGGTTTCAACACGTCTCCGATCAGTGGGTGAGAGATATCATCTCCCACGGCTACAGGATAGAATTCTCTTCCAGCCCGCCAAACAGATTTTTTCTCTCAACTCCCCCTTGCTCCAAGGCCGCCGCCTTCTCACAGGCCGTGGCAGCCTTGCAGGCCAACGGAGTAATTGTACCAGTTCCCGCCCGGGAACGGTTCAGAGGTTTCTACTCAAATCTCTTCCTAGTTCCCAAAAAGGACGGTACCTTCCGGCCCATCCTGGATCTCAAGCTTCTCAACAAGCATGTTCAAGTGCGGCACTTTCGCATGGAGTCTCTGCGATCAGTCATTGCCTCAATGACCCAAGGGGATTTCCTGGCATCCATCGACATCAGAGATGCCTATCTGCATGTTCCAATTGCAGTTTCACACCAGCGTTGGCTACGTTTTGCAATAGGAGAAGATCATTTCCAATTCGTGGCTCTTCCCTTCGGGTTAGCCACGGCCCCTCGGGTATTCACCAAGGTCATGGCAGCAGTGATTGCAGTTCTGCACCTCCAGGGGTTGGCAGTGATTCCTTACCTGGACGACCTTCTAGTCAAGGCTTCATCCAGCGCAGACTGTCATCGGAGTGTCTCGCTCACTCTCGCCACTCTAGCCCAATTCGGGTGGCTTGTCAATCTTCCCAAATCCTCTCTGACTCCGACCCAGAGTCTCACGTACCTAGGGATGCAGTTCGAGACTTTGCCGGCACTTTTGAAGTTGCCCTTAGTCAAACAGCAGTCACTCCAGCTAGCGGTGCGCTCTCTGCTGAGGCCCCGCCGTTATACCCTCAGGCGTCTGATGCAGGTGCTGGGTCAAATGGTAGCGTCCATGGAGGCTGTTCCCTTTGCCCAGTTCCATCTGCGCCCCCTGCAGCTGGACATTCTCCGCTGTTGGGACAAGCGGCCTTCCTCCTTACACAGGTTAGTGGCTCTGTCGCCACGGACCAGGAGCTCTCTTCAGTGGTGGCTTCGGCCCCTCTCCCTGTCCCAAGGGTGCTCCTTCCTGACCCCGTCCTGGGTGATTCTCACCACGGATGCCAGTCTATCCGGCTGGGGAGCGGTATGTCTCCACCACAGAGCGCAGGGCACTTGGACTCCGTCCGAGTCAGCCCTTTCAATCAATGTGCTGGAAACCAGAGCCGTGCTTCTAGCTCTCCTAGCTTCTCACCACCTGCTGGCGGGCAGGCACATTCGAGTCCAGTCAAACAACGCGACCGCGGTTGCCTACATCAATCACCAGGGCGGGACACGAAGCCGCCTGGCAATGATGGAGGTACAACGCATCCTTCAATGGGCGGAGGACTCCAAGTCCACCATATCCGCAGTCCACATCCCAGGCGTGGAAAACTGGGAGGCAGATTATCTCAGCCGTCAAACCGTGGACGGTGGCGAGTGGTCCCTGCACCCGGCAGTGTTTCAGTCAATCTGCCGCAAATGGGGCACTCCGGACGTGGACCTAATGGCATCCCGTCACAACAACAAAGTTCCTGTTTACGTGGCTCGCTCCCACGATCCTCAGGCCTTCGCCGCGGACGCTCTGGTTCAAGACTGGTCCCAGTTTCGTCTGTCCTACGTGTTTCCCCCTCTAGCTCTCTTGCCCAGAGTCCTGCGCAAGATCAGAATGGAGGGCCGTCGGGTCATCCTCATTGCACCGGACTGGCCCAGGCGAGCTTGGTATCCAGACTTGCTCCATCTGTCCGTAGAGATGCCGTGGCATCTCCCGGACCGTCCAGACCTACTCTCGCAAGGTCCGTTTTTCCGCCCGAATTCTGCGGCTCTCAAATTGACGGCGTGGCTCTTGAGTCCTGGATTTTGACGGCTTCTGGTATCCCTCCTGAAGTCATCTCCACTATGACTCGGGCCCGTAAGTCTTCCTCCGCTAAGATCTATCACAGGACTTGGAAAATTTTCCTGTCCTGGTGTCGCTCTACCGACCATCCTCCTTGGCCATTCTCCTTGCCGACCCTTCTGTCTTTTCTACAGTCCGGTCTGCAGCTAGGACTGTCCCTCAACTCTCTCAAGGGACAAGTCTCAGCTCTGTCAGTTCTGTTCCAGCGGCGTCTCGCTCGGCTGGCTCAGGTTAGCACCTTCATGCAAGGCGCGTCTCACATCATTCCGCCTTACCGGCGGCCCTTGGATCCCTGGGACCTTAACTTGGTTCTCACGGTTTTGCAGAAACCCCCTTTTGAGCCTCTTGGGGAGGTTTCTTTGTATCGTCTTTCTCAGAAGGTGGCCTTTCTGGTGGCCATAACTTCCCTCAGGAGAGTCTCTGATTTGGCTGCGCTCTCTTCGGAGTCACCTTTTTTAGTTTTTCATCAAGACAAGGTGGTTCTCTGTCCGACTCCAGACTTTCTTCCTAAGGTGGTCTCTCCTTTCCACCTTAACCAGGACATTACCCTACCTTCCTTCTGTCCGGCTCCTGTTCATCGCTTTGAAAAAGCGCTGCATACTCTGGATCTGGTGCGTGCTCTCCGGATCTATGTGTCTTGCACCGCTGCGCTTAGGCGGTGCACCTCTCTTTTTGTGCTAACCACAGGTCGGCGCAAGGGCCTCCCTGCTTCTAAGCCGACCTTAGCCCGTTGGATTAGATCGACCATTTCGGACGCCTACCAGAGTACTCAGGTGCCTCCCCCGCCGGGGATCAAGGCACATTCGACCAGAGCTGTCGGTGCCTCTTGGGCTTTCAGGCACCAGGCTACGGCTCAACAAGTCTGTCAGGCTGCCACTTGGACTAGCCTGCATACCTTCTCGAAGCACTACCAAGTGCATGCTCATGCTTCGGCAGATGCGAGCTTGGGCAGACGCATCCTTCAGGTGGCTGTCGCCCATTTGTGAAGTTAGGTTCTGCCTACTTCTTAGTTTTTCTGTTTATTCCCACCCAGGGACTGCTTTGGAACGTCCCATGGTCTGGGTCTCCCAAAGGAACGATAAAGAAAAAGAGAATTTTGTTTACTTACCGTAAATTCTTTTTCTTATAGTTCCGTATTGGAAGACCCAGCACCCTCCCTGTTGCCTGTTGGCAATTTCTTGTTCCGCGTGTTATCACCGGCTGTTGTCGTGGACAGAGTCTCCGGTTGTTCCGGCTCTTGCTCTGTTCTACTTGTGGGTGGCTATTCTCCTTCAGCTTTTGCACTAAACTGGCTGGGTCTGCTCACCAGGGCGTGTATAAGCTCAGAGGGAGGAGCTACACTTTTAAGTGTAGTACTTTGTGTGTCCTTCAGAGGCAGAAGCTAAACACCCAAGGTCTGGGTCTCCCAATACGGAACTATAAGAAAAAGAATTTATTGTAAGTAAACAAAATTCTCTTTTTTGCGCAGATGCTATGTTTTGATTGCCTGTTATTGCATTTTGCTTAAGATTTGTGGCAACCAAAAAGCGTAATTTTGGCATTTGGAATTTTTTTGCTGCTACGCCGTTTAAAAATCAGAACAAATGATTTTATATTTTGATAGATCGGGCTGAAGACAGCAATACCAAATGTGTGAATATATTTTTTTTAACCCTTTATTTTTCAGTGGGGCAAAAGAGGGATGATTTGAACTTTTAGGTGTTTTTACTTTTTTTTTTACTTTTTCAAAAAATTTTCTTAAATTATTTTTTAAATTTGACTAGTACCCCTAGGGGGCTATTAGGATCAGCTGTCTGATCACTCATTTATTTATCCCAATCAGAGCAGCACAATTTAGACTGGGAGAAATTATCATCTCTTGTAACAGCCAGTATTTGGCTTTTTCTTACAGGACCTGAGTCATGTGAGCTACAGGAGTCATCGCATGACCCTGTGCTATCATGATAGCCACCAGATCGTTAAGGGGTTAAAGATCTCTTGTGCATATGCACTACAATACATGGATCTGCTTTGAGCAGGGCAGATCAAAGTGCGCCTGCGCAGGACCTCAATGCCAGCTAGTGAGCATGATGTAGGACGCGTCATGCACATGGGCCTCAGAAGAAGGAGGATGGCGATCGCCGCAGAGAGGAAATGCCGGACTAGAGAGAGGAGGCAATGGGTTTGAGATAATGATCAATAACTTTGCTAGCTATTTCATCATCAGCTGACGGTCTCCTTTTTTTCTCAGCCCCAGATCCCCTTGAGTGGAGCCCCAAAAATTGGTCTGTGCGATTTCTTCCTGTAAGCTCCCAAAGTAAGTCTGCCATCTTGTCTTTCTTCTTCCTGCTCCAGCTGTAAGGCTACTTTCACATTTGACAGGATGCAAACCGCATATGACCGGATCCTGTGGATTGAATGTGCAACGCATGCAACCGCAATTGTTATTTTATTGTATGCTTCTACTTCTACTTGTGATGGATGAAGGGGAAACAGAATTTATCGGCTGGCACTGGAGTCAGCTGATCGGGAATAAGCTGAACTCCTGATCTCACAGCCCACACACGCTGTGATGGATGCAGGTTAACAGCAATCACTGCCTGCTGCCGATCACGTGTGACCATGTTCGGGCTGTGTGGTCATGAGTTCAGCTGAGTTCAGATCAGCTGACTCCAGTGTTGGCCGATTACTTGTTCTGTGTCCCCCTGCATCCATCGCAGAGTGTTCGTGCTGGAGTTCAACAGAGTTCAGATCAGCTGACTCCAGTGTCGGCCGAATTCAGCTGACCTCACAGGCAGCACACGCTGCGATGGATGCAGGGGGACCCAGAACAAGTAATCGGCCAACACTGGAGTCAGCTGATCAGGTTACTTGATCTTCTGGCTGTATGGTTAGAAGTAGGGATGAGTGAGTGTCATGATGTATTTTACCTTCTCACTGTATTTGCTGTAATACTATGTCAGGATGTGATGTCACTTTCCTTTGGTTGTACTTACTGAACACTTTGAAATGTCTTGGGATGTAAGTAACCATACCTTCCCCCCATCTCCTGTGTCTCTGGGCCCATAATGCAATTATCTCTTGTCCACACAGCCAGGGGAACTTCTCATTGTTTCGTAAGCAGTGGATAACGCCAACTACACAAACCTGTAGACATCTCGGAGCCAACCTTCTAGAATCTTCTAGTGGGCCCAACCATTGCATAGACCCCTACCCTTGAGGGGCGGGCCCACGAGCTCAAACAATTCACTCCTGTTTCTAAATGCAGTTGGGAGTTGAGTTTTTGAAGAGGAAGGGAGCGAGATCTGAATCTGCGGACAGACCTCGCCGTCCAGTGGATTGTGTGGGATTTCTGGGACTCTGAAAAGGACTATTACGTTGTGATCTGGCACTTTGGATTATCGGGAGGTGCCCCCGAATCTGTTTTATTTGGACTTGTCGTGTGCTGTTCCTGTATTCCTGTTAGTAAACCTGTTGGATCATCCTCGGCCTGTTGTCTCTCTTTGCTCTGATGTACACCCCGTCACAAACTGGTGGCAGCGGCGGGATCAGAGCAGAAGAAATGGAGGACAACAGCCAATCGACGTCTGAAACCAGAACCTCAGGATACAGGAACTGGACTGTGGCGAGTCTACAAACAAAGGCCCGTGAATTAGGTGTCGGCTACAAAGGACTCTCTAAGGAGCAACTAATTGAGGCATTGGAACACGCTTGCCTGCAAGATGGCACCGAGGAACAATTTCCACTGCAAGGGGAGCAAAGACGGGAGCCGGAGGTGAATACCCAAAAAAGTCAATGGGTTGTGTGGTACAAGGAAAAGATGGCACTGCTTGGAGATGAGGCCACCATAGAAGATAAGAGGGAGGCCATGCGTGGAGCTGAAGAGAAGGAGCGCAGGATGGAGGAGATGGCATTGCTGGATAAGCAGCTCGCTGTGGAAGCCGCGAGAGGTTCCAGACAGACTGTAACCCCAGCACCCATCATGAGGGAACTTCCCAAAGTGTCCCGCAAAGACTTCAAGCAGTTTAATGAGGCTGCTGGTGACATTGAGGGCTTCTTCCAGGACTTTGAGCATCAGTGTCGATTAATGGAAGTCCCAGAAAGGGAGCGCGTCCGGCATCTGGTTGGGCTCTTAGAGGGTGGAGCTGCTGCAGCCTATAGAGCTATGGACCCTCGGTGGAACTGTGAGTATGCGGATATTAAACAGACTATTCTAGAACATTATGCTGTAACGCCAGACACTTACAGGACTCAGTTCCGTACTCTAGCATGTGATGAGGAAGTGTCCTTCAAGATGTATGCCCACAAACTCAAACATCTGTGGCATCGTTGGTTGGAGGCAGAGGAGGCCTTAACCTTGGAGACCGTCCTCCAGGTCCTCCTAAAAGAGCAGTTTTACTTCAAGTGCCCCGCTGAGATCCGGGAATGGGTGCGTGAAAGGAGACCAGCCACTGTGGAGGAAGCTGCAGCTCTAGCTGATGAGGCTCTCACCATCAAGCCTCAGTGGAAAAAACTACTACCCAGTGAGAAAAAAAACACCAACCCCCCAACGCTGGTGGCCCCTGGTCCTTCTGGCCCCAATGTTCACCATCACCCT
>NW_027445299.1:0-54488 GCF_048569485.1 Anomaloglossus baeobatrachus
TGTGCCCCCCCCAGTCTCCCCAGTGATCTATGCCCCCCTAATGATCTGTGTCCCCCTAGTCTCCCCAGTGATCTGTGCCCCCCTCAGTCTCCCCAGTGATATCTGTGCCCGGAGCCTCTCCCAGTTCTGTCTGTGCCTTCAGCCTCTCCCATCCTTCTCTGTGCCATCTGTGCCCCCAGCGTCCCCCTGATTTGTCTGTGCCTCCAGCCTCTCCCATCATTCTCTGTGCCCCCAGGGCTGTCTGTGTCCCTCCGGCATCCCCCAGGGCTGTTTGCCCCCGGCTATTTATATAACCCCAGCAATGTTTGTGCCCCCCAGCTATGTCTGTGTATCCCAGTGATGTGTATATACCCCCAGTGACGTCTATGCCCTGCTGCTTCCCTAGTGATGTATATTCCGCCCAGCCCTCCCCAGCAATGTTTATGCCCCCCTAGCTATGTTTGTGCTCCCCATCAATGATGTATGTATCCCCCAGTGATGTATGTACCCCCCAGTGATGTCTATGCCCCCAGCCTCCCCAGTGATCTATATTCCTCCCAACCCTCCCCTGTGATGTATATACAGCAGTCCCAGCCAACTGAAACCTGGAAAAGCAGTTGTGAAAAGCAACAAGATCAATATCGCCTAATATTACAGCTGCACCAAAGAGTACAAGCTCCAGCCCCACAGTGAGTTAATTGTTTGACCAAATATATTGGGGTAATTTTCAAGTTGATAATTTTGTGCGGCCCCCGAAGGTTGGTAGAAATTTCCAAATGACCCCCGGCAGAAAAATGGTTCCCCACCCCTGATCTAGGGCAACACCGAGTACTACAGCTATCACGGCAATAACCATATTGTTTAACCTGTAGATGCAATCTAACAGTCATATTTATACAGTATACCCTAGCAACTGACATATACAGTTATTTATTATTTAACCTCATAACGACGGCCGTACGACTTAAAGCGGCGGCAAAACAGGGTACTTATTCTGTTCCGCCGCTTTAAAGCGGCGGCCCGAAAAAACCCTGTAGCGCCCCCCAGCGACCGAAAATCTCGGGGGTTTCAGCTACCGGGGGTAGCTGAGACCCCCCAGATTATGAATTGGGGTGTTTTTTTTGGACCCCGATCATGTGATCGGCGGTATACACTGTATACCGACGAACACATGAAAAAAAAAGAAATGGCCGGTAAAACTGATTTCTTTTTCATCTGACATGATCAAACATGTCAGATGAGAAAGAAATCTAACCCCCTAGTGCCCCCAAAGCCCCCGGTACCGGAGAGTCCCCCCACCCCTACCCCCACCGGACATCCAAAATGGCGCCGAAGCGCACAGAAAACTGCCGCCGGCGCCGGCTCTGCAGTCATTTCCCTCCGATCTGAAATGATCAAACATTTCAGATCGGAGGGAAATGTCCTCCCCCTGACCCCTCCTCCGGTCCACCGGAGCCCTCTGGTCACCGGAGCCCCCTCCGGTTCTCCAGAGCCACCACCCCCCTCCCCCCTCCGGAGCGTGGAAGATGGCGGCGCACAGCGCGCGGCCGCCTTCATTCTGCTCTTTCTGCCGCATGTGACACGTCACATGCGGCAGAAAGGTGTCCCCAGGTCCCACTAGGTCACCCCCCGTCACCCCCCCCCAGCCCCCGGTTATACGTTACCTGGCTGCTGGTGCTCCGGGCCCGCGATCGCCGCCTCCTTCTTCAATGCTGGCGGCGCATGCGCAGACAGCGGCTGTCAGCTGGATCCCTGCAAGCAGGGATCCTGCTGACGTCGCAACTGCACAAGCTACTCCACTGTGGACCGGGGGAGGGTGAGTGCGGTAATCTGCAGTCACACTCCTCACATGGAGAGACTGCTGTTCCAGAAAATGGGGGGTACGTTCTGTGAGCGTGCCCCTCATATTCTGGAATGAGGTTACTGCAGGTCACTCTGCCCTAGGTTGGACCGGGGCAGTGTGAGTGCAGTATTCTCAGATTACTGCACCCACACTGCTCATGGAGAGCTTGCTCTTCCAGAAAATGGGGGATACGTTCCCTGAACGTGCCCCCCATATTCTAGAAGATCCAGAGTCGGCGTGGGACCTCCAAAATGGATTACAGCGACCGGAATTTCTTTATTTTCAATAAATTGGTAAAAGAGGAATGTTTCGGGGAGTGTTTTTTCAAATAAATTTTTTTTTTGTCTTTTTTTTTTTCTATTACTGACTGGGTTAGTGATGTCGGGTATCTGTTCAGATGCCGTGACATCACTAACCCCAGGGCTTGATGCCAGGTGACATTACAGCTGGTATCAACCCCATATATTACCCCGTCTGCCACCGCACCAGGGCGCGGGATGAGCTGGGGCGAAGCGCCAGGATTGGCGCATCTAATGGATGCGCCACTTCTGGGGCGGCTGCGGCCTGCTATTTTTAGGCTGGGAAGAGTCCAATAACCATGGCTCTTCCCACCCTGAGAATACCAGACCCCAGCTGTCCGCTTCACCTTGGCTGGTGATCTAATTTGGGGGGGACCCCACGTTTTGTTTTTTTTTAAAAAAACGCCTGGGGAGCCCTCCAAATTGATCACCAGACAAGGTGAAGCTGTCAGCTGTGGTTTGCAGGCTACAGCTGTCTGCTTTACCCTAGCTGGCTATCAAAAATAGGGGGGACCCCACGTCGTTTATTTTAATTATTAATTTTTTGGGGGGGCTAAATACAAGGCTAGGCACCCTTTAGTGCCACATGAAAGGCACTAAAGGGCGCCAGCTTAGAATATGCAGGGGGTGGGACGTTATATTTATTTGACATCTATCCATTCATCCATTGTAGCATTTTAGGCTGTGTGCCCACAATCAGGGTTTGCAGCGTTTTGGGTGCAGAGTGTTTTCCCTGTGTCCATAACGCTGCGTTGTGCAGTAGAAGCACAGTGGAAGGATTTTTAGAAATCTCATGCCCAATGTGCTTCTTTTCTCCGCAGCATAAACCGACCTGTGGCGCAGCTTCCCGAGCCTCAGCATGTCAATTTATGCTGCGGAGATGAGTGTTCTCTGCAGGTAGCATAGAGCTCCACAGCGGCCTAAACCCAAATCGTGGGCATGGGCAGCTGCGTTCTCCCGTGGACAACACTCACATCTCTGCAGGAGGCTGACACTGTGTACTAGACGCCGTGTCGCAGGATCATGGCCACATAGCCTAAAAGTGAGACATTTGTTGCTACAGCAACATTTTTGTGAAGTACCTGTGGATTCAAAATGCTTACTATACTCCTGAATAAAATCCAGTTTCCAAAATGGGGTCACTTGTGGGGGGTTTCTGCTGTATAGGTACCCAAGGGGCCCTGCTAATGTGACATGGTGCCCGCAATTTATTTCAAGTTTTCCAGAATTCAAATGGTGCTCCCTCCATTCCAAGCCCTCCCATTTATCCAAACAGAGGTTTTTGGCCACATGTGGGGTATCCCTGTGCTCATAAGACATTGGATAACAACCTGTGGGGTCCACGGTTTGTTGTTGTCTCTTGAAAAAGTGAGAAATTTGATGCTAAAGCAACAGTTTTGTGAAAAAAATGAAAATTTTCAATATGGCAACCTAAGCTTATCAAATTCTGTGAAGTACTCGTGGATTCAAACTGCTCACTATACACCTAGATAAAAGCCTTGAGGTGTCTTGTTTCCAGAATGAAGTCACTTGTGGGGGACCGCCACTGTTTAGGCACCTCAGGGGCTCTCCAAATGCAACCTGGCGTCCGCTATTGATTCCAGCCAATTTTGCAGTCAAATGGCACTCCTTCCCTTCCGAGCCCTGCCATGCGCCCAAACAGTTGATTTCCACCACATATAAGGTATCGCCAAACTCAGGAGAAATTGCACAATAAATGTTATGCTGAATTTTTTCCTTTTACTCTTGTAAAAAAAAAAGCTACCTGGTTGAAATAACAATTTTGTGGTAAAATTTTATTTTTTTTTTTTCATGGCTCAACGTTATAAAATTCTGTGAAGCACCTGAGGGTTCAGGGTACTCACCAAACATCTAGATAAATTCCTTGAGGGGCCTAGTTTCCAAAATGGGGTCACTTGTGCGGGGTTTCTGCTGTTTAGGTACCTTAGGGGACCTCCAAATGCGACATGGTGCCCGCAATCTTTTTCAGGCAAATTTCCTTTCTAAAATTCAAATATTGCTCCTTTCGTTCCAAGCCCTCCCATTTGTCCAAACAAAGGTTTCAGACCACATGTGAGGTATCACCGCGCTCATAAAAAAGTGGTTAACAAACCTTGAGGTCAAATTTTTGGAATTACCTCTTGAAAAAGTGAGAAAATTGATGCTAAAGCAACATTTTTGAGAAAATTATTAAAATTTTCAATATGACAACGTAACGTTAACAAAATCTGTGAAGTACCTGTGGATCTAAAATGCTCACTATACCCCTAGATAGAAGCCTTGAGGGGTCTAGTTTCCAAAATGGTGTCACTTGTGAGGGATTTCTTCTGTTTAGGTACCTTAGCGGACCTGTAAATGCAACATGGTGCCCACAATCTATTTCAGCCAAATTTGCTTTCTAAAATTCAAATATTGCTCCTTCTGTTCCGAGCCCTCCCATTTGTCCAAACAGAGGTTTCTGACCACATGTGGGGTATCGGCGCGCTCATAAGAAAGTGGGGAACAAGTTTTGGGGTCCATTTTGTTGTGTTATTTCTTCTAAAAGTGAATACATTTGGGTTAGAGCAACATTTTTAGGTAAAATTTAATTTTTGCTTTTTTTCATTCCACATTGCTTTTGTTCATGTGAAGCACCTGAAGGGTTAATAAACTTCTTGAATGTGGTTTTGAGTACTTTGGGGGGTGCAGTTTTTAGAATGGTGTCACTTTTGGGTATTTTCTGTCATCTAGGCCTATTGAAGTCACTTCAAATGTGATGTGGTCCCTAAAAAACTGGTTTTGTAAATTTTGATGTAAAAATGAGAAATTGCTGATAAACTTTGAACTCTTCTAACTTCCTAACAAAAAAAAATTTTGTTTCCAAAATTGTGCTGATGTAAAGTAGACATGTGGGAAATGTTATTTATTAACTATTTTGTGTCACAGAAATCTCTGGTTTAACGGTATAAAAATTCAAAAGTTGAAAATTGCTAAATTTTCAAAATTTTTGCCAATATTCAATTTTTTTCATAAATAAACACAAAAAATATTGTCCTAAATTTGGTACTAACATGAAGTCCAATATGTGACGAAAAAACAATCTCAGAATCACCGGGATCCGTTGAAGCGTTCCAGAGTTATAACCTCATGAAGTGACACTGGTCAGAATTGCAAAATTTGGTCTGGTCATTAAGGTGAAAATTAGCTCCGTCACTAAAGGGTTAAAGGAGCAAGCAGATCAGCAGAGATTAACTCTTGCTAGCCTGCCTATGAATCAGCACACAGCAGATCGATGCCCAAGTCTGCATGTGTTGATCCCAGACACCAGAGAAACCATCGGGCGGAGCGTCAGAATCTGCAATGTGAACAGAGCCGTACTCCGCCATGACATTCAGAGAAGTTTATTTTTTCCATTTCTAATCATAAAATATATTTTATTCATTACACTGGATTAGTGAGTTGGCTTCTTATCCTTTTTTGTTTATATACATTAGATACTGCGTATTTCTAATCCCATCCTGTGTGATACACTCCATTGAGCCTTGTGTGTAATCCCAGAGTGTGTTATCCTCTGCTTATCTAATCACAGCAAGTCATACAGTCTGCGTATGATACAGCGAGCAGTACCAACTTAGCGCATGTCCGCATGCTGCAGTTTTGTCATAGCCACAAAAATGCCCCCTGTGGCCAAAACAATGCATCAAAAAATGTGTTTCTTCGGCGCTCCATTGGGAGACCCAGACGATTGGGTGTATAGCTACTGCCTCCGGAGGCCACACAAAGTATTACACTAAAAAGTGTAAGGCCCCTCCCCTTCTGCATATACACCCCCCGTGGGATCACGGGCTCCCCAGTTTTATGCTTTGTGCGAAGGAGGTCAGACATCCACGCATAGCTCCACTGTTTAGTCAGCAGCAGCTGCTGACTATGTCGGATGGAAGAAAAGAGGGCCCATACTTGGGCCCCCAGCATGCTCCCTTCTCACCCCACTTTTGTCGGCGGTGTTTGTTAAGGTTGAGGTACCCATTGCGGGTACGGAGGCTGGAGCCCACATGCTGCATCCTTCCCCATCCCTCTGAGGGCTCTGGGTGAAGTGGGATCTTACCGGCCTCCAGGCTCTGAGGCCGGGCTCCATCCACAGACCCGGAGATCCTGCTGGAATGGAGCTGAGTATCGTCAGGGACAAGGCCCTGCAACGTTAAGGTACTCTGTGTCCCCGTACAGACCACGCACACACACACCAGCATGCTGGGTGTGTTAGTGCGCCGGGGACAACAGCGCTGCGCGCTGGGGCTATACTCACTGCAGCTTAGCTGAGTGAGTTAATGTGTGGGAAACGGCCGCGCCGGCCGCTGCTAGAAGCTGCGGCGCGGATGAGACTTGTGGTGCGCCGGGGACTTCCGCGCTGACCGTGCTTTTACGACGGCAGCGCTTATAAATCGAGTCCCCGGCTTTTGCGGCCTAGTTTCGTTTCCTTCCCGCCCCCGGGCCTGCCAGTCAGGGAAGGGGCGAGACGCTGTACAATGGTCAGCACCGAGGGCTGGAGTCTTATTTACATACTCCAGCCCCCTCACTGGGCACAGTGGGACGCCAGTTTCCCGCTCTTTGTCTGGGGCACGCCCACGGCCCGCCCCTCTTCACAGGACGCCGGCAGCCATTCCTGCATGCAGTCTAAGCTGGAGAACAGACACAGGCTCTGGGAGACCCGGTCAAGGGATTCTGGCGACCACACACCCGCTTAAGCGGGCGGTAAGCAGCACCTTGGTGCTGACCCCACTAGTGCCACAGTGTTTTGTGTACTTTATGCTTGTACCTATATTTGCACTGTACGGTCGCTTCTTGGCTATATACCCCTAGATTGCTCTGAGGAGACAACAGTATGTCGTCCGCAGAAAAGCAAGGGTGCCAAGGCACAGGCTTTCTATGCTGTCTGTACCGCATGTGAGGCTGTTTTACCGGCAGGTTCCACTAACCCCCATTGGGTAGAGTCTCTGCTAGTGGTGGCCCAGAGAGAGCCACCTGTGAAACTGTCCAGAGGACAGAGTTTGCAGTTTTTTGCTGATAAAATGTCTGGGACTATGACCAAGATTCTAGAAACTTTGCAGTCCAGGCCGGTGACTCAGACAATGGGCACTGTTGAATCAATGCCCCCCGGTCTCCCTCAGTTGGAACTAATACGTGCTCCAAGGGGGTCCCATACATCCCAGGCTGAAGGCTCTGCACGGACGACAGTCCCAGCAGCCTAAGCGAGCTCGCTGGGAGAGACCCTCGACTTCACACACTGGTCAGGGTCTCAGCGAGAGGATTCTCTGTATGATGAGGCAGAGGTAGCTGATCAGGATTCTGATCCTGAGACCGTTTTCAATCTGGATGCTCCTAATAGTGACGCCATGGTGAATGATCTCATAGCGTCCATCAATAGACTGGTGGATATTTCTCCCTCAGCCCCTCCAGTGGAGGAGTCAGCTTCGCGGCAGGAGAAATTCCATTTCAGGTATCCCAAGCGTAAATTCAGTACTTTTTTGGGCCACTCTGACTTCAGAGAAGCAGTCCAGAAACACCACGCTTATCCAGACAAGCGTTTCTCCACACGTCTTAAGGATACACGTTATCCCTTTCCCCCTGACGTGGTCAAGCGCTGGACCCAGTGTCCAAAGGTGGATCCCCCAATCTCCAGGCTTGCGGCTAGATCCATAGTTGCAGTGGAAGATGGGACTTCACTTAAAGATGCCATTGACAGACAGATGGACCTCTGGTTGAAATCTGTCTATGAAGCTATCGGCGTGTCGTTTGCTCCGGCATTCGCAGCCGTATGGGCACTCCAAGCTATTTTAGCTGGTCTTGCGCAGGTGGACACTGTCACACGTACATCTGTGCCGCAGGTGGCGTCCTTAACCTCGCATATGTTTGCATTGCGACTTACGCTATTAATGCTGTCCTGGACTCTACGAGCCGTACGTCAGTGGCGTCCGCCAACTCCGTGGTTTTTACGCAGAGCCTTGTGGTTAAGGGAATGGAAGGCAGATTCTGCTTCCAAAAAGTGCTTAACCAGTTTGCCATTATCTGGTGACAGACTGTTTGGTGAGCGATTGGATGAAATCTTTAAACAGTCCAAGGATAAGGATTCTTCCTTACACCAGCCCAGATCAAACAAAACCCAACAGAGGAAAGGACAGTCGAGGTTTCGGTACTTTCCAGGCTCGGGCAGGTCCCAGTTTTCCTCGTCCAAAAGGACTCAAAAGGCTCAGAGGGGCTCAGATTCCTGGCGGGCTCAATCACGCCCAAAGAAGGCAGCCGGAGGTACCGCTACCAAGGCGGTTTCCTCATGACTTTCAGCCCTCTCTCTCCGCATCCTCGGTCGGTGGCAGACTCTCCCGCTTTGGCGACATTTAGCTGCCACAGGTCAAAAAACGGTGGGTGAGAGACATTTTGTCTCACGTGTACAGGATAGAGTTCTGTTCTCGTCCTCCGGCTCGATTCTTCAGAACTTCCCCACCTCCCGACCGAGCCGATGCTCTTCTGCAGGCAGAAGGAGTGGTAATCCCTGTTCCTCTGCAGGAACAAGGTCACGGTTTTTACTCCAATCTGGTTGTGGTGCCAAAAAAGGACGGCTCTTTCCGTTCCGTTCTGGACCTAAAACTGCTCATCAAGCACATGAAAACCAGGCGGTTCCGGATGGAATCCCTCCGCTCCGTCATTGCCTCAATGTCTCAAGGAGATTTCCTAGCATCAATAGACATCAGGATGCTTATCTCCACGTGCCGATTGCTCCAGAGCACCAGCGTTTGCTACGATTCGTTATAGAAGACGAGCATCTTCAGTTCGTAGCCCTGCCCTTCGGTCTGGCGACAGCCCCACGGGTTTTCACCAAGGTCATGGCAGCAATGGTAGCAGTCCTGCACTCTCAGGGTCACTCTGTGATCCCTTACTTGGACGATCTACTTGTCAAGGCACCCTCTCAAGAGGCATGCCAACACAGCCTGAACGTTGCGCTGGAGACTCTCCAGAGTTTCGGGTGGATCATCAACTTTTCAAAGTTAATTCTGACCCCGACCCAATCGCTGACATATCTTGGCATGGAGTTTCATACTCTCTCAGCGATAGTGAAGCTTCCGCTGGACAAACAGCGTTCACTACAGACGGGGGTGCAGTCTCTCCTTCAAGGCCAGTCACACCCCTTAAGACGCCTCATGCACTTCCTAGCGAAGATGGTAGCAGCAATGGAGGCAGTCCCTTTCGCGCAGTTTCATCTGCGTCCACTGCAATGGGACATTCTCCGCCAATGGGATGGGAAGTTGACGTCCCTAGACAGGAACGTCTCCCTTTCTCAGACGGTCAAGGACTCTCTTCAGTGGTGGCTTCTTCCCACCTCATTGTCAAAAGGAAAGTCCTTCCTACCCCCATCCTGGGCGGTGGTCACGACAGACGCGAGTCTGTCAGGGTGGGGAGCAGTCTTTCTCCACCACAGGGCTCAGGGTACGTGGACTCAGCAAGTGTCCACCCTTCAGATCAATGTTCTGGAAATCTGGGCAGTGTATCTTGCCCTGCAAGCCTTCCAGCAGTGGCTGGAAGGCAAACAGATCCGAATTCAGTCGGACAACTCCACAGCGGTGGCATACATCAACCACCAAGGCGGAACACGCAGTCGGCAAGCCTCCCAGGCAGTCCGGCGGATTCTGATGTGGGTGGAAGACAGAGCATCCACCATATCCGCAGTTCACATCCCGGGCGTAGAAAACTGGGAAGCAGACTTCCTCAGTCGCCAGGGTATGGACGCAGGGGAATGGTCTCTTCACCCGGACGTGTTTCAGGAAATCTGTAGCCGCTGGGGGATGCCGGACGTCGACCTAATGGCGTCTCGGCATAACAACAAGGTTCCGATTTTCATGGCGCGGTCTCACGATCAAAGAGCTCTGGCGGCAGGCGCCTTAGTTCAGGATTGGTCGCAGTTCCAGCTACCCTATGTGTTTCCCCCTCTGGCACTGTTGCCCAGAGTGCTACGCAAGATCAGCTCCGATTGCCGCCGCGCCATCCTCGTCGCCCCAGACTGGCCGAGGAGGTCGTGGTACCCGGATCTGTGGCATCTCACGGTCGGCCAACCGTGGGCACTACCAGACCGGCCAGACTTACTGTCCCAAGGGCCGTTTTTCCATCTGAATTCTACGGCCCTGAACCTGACTGTGTGGCCATTGAGTCCTGGATCCTAGCGTCTTCAGGATTATCTCAAGACGTCATTGCCACCATGAGACGGGCTAGGAAGCCGACGTCTGCCAAGATCTACCACAGGACGTGGAAGATATTCTTATCTTAGTACTCTGCTCAGGGAGTGTCTCCCTGGCCATTTGCATTGCCTACTTTTCTTTCCTTCCTGCAATCTGGTTTGGAAAAAGGTTTGTCGCTCGGCTCCCTTAAAGGACAAGTCCCAGCGCTGTCTGTATTCTTTCAGAAGCGCCTAGCACGACGTCCTCAGGTACGCACGTTCCTGCAGGGGGTTTGTCACATTGTCCCTCCGTACAAGAGGCCGTTAGACCCATGGGATCTGAACAGGGTACTAATTGCTCTCCAGAAGCCGTCCCTCGAGCCTCTGAGGGATGTTTCACTTTCTCGACTTTCACAGAAAGTGGCCTTTCTGGTAGCGGTCACATCTCTTCAGAGAGTGTCCGAGCTAGCAGCGCGGTCAGCCAAAGCTCCCTTCCTGGTGTTTCACCAAGACAAGGTAGTGCTGCGCCCGATTCCGGAGTTTCTCCCTAAGGTGGTATCCCCCTTTCATCTCAATCAGGATATCTCCTTACCTTCCTTTTGTCCTCATCCAGTTCATCGATATGAAATGGATTTGCATTTGTTGGATCTGGTGAGAGCACTCAGAATCTACATTTCCGCTCGGATGCACTCTTTGTACCTGACTCTGGTCAGCGTAAAGGGTCGCAGGCTCCCAAATCCACCCTGGCTCGATGGATCAAGGAACCAATTCTTGAAGCCTACCGTTCTGCTGGGCTTCCGGTTCCCTCAGGGCTGAAGGCCCATTCTACCAGAGCCGTGGGTGCGTCCTGGGCATTACGGCACCAGGCTACGGCTCAGCAGGTGTGCCAGGCAGTTACCTGGTCGAGTCTGCACACTTTCACCAAGCATTATCAGGTGCATACCTACACTTAGGCGGATGCCAGCCTAGGTAGAAGAGTCCTGCAGGCGGCGGTTGCCTCCATGTAGGGAAGGGCTGTTTTACGGCCCTAACTTGAGGTATTAATTTACCCACCCAGGGACTGCTTTTGGACGTCCCAATCGTCTGGGTCTCCCAATGTAGCGCCGAAGAAGAAGGGAATTTTGTTACTTACCGTAAATTCCTTTTCTTCTAGCTCCAATTGGGAGACCCAGCACCCGCCCTGTTTCCTTCGGGATTTTTGTTTTTTTCGGGTACACATGTTGTTCATGTTGAATGGTTTCAGTTCTCCGATGTTCCTTCGGATTGAATTTGTTTAACCAGTTATTGGCTTTCCTCCTTCTTGCTTTTGCACTAAAACTGAGGAGCCCGTGATCCCACGGGGGGTGTATATGCAGAAGGGGAGGGGCCTTACACTTTTTAGTGTAATACTTTGTGTGGCCTCCGGAGGCAGTAGCTATACACCCAATCGTCTGGGTCTCCCAATTGGAGCTAGAAGAAAAGGAATTTACGGTAAGTAACAAAATTCCCTTCTTTTGACCATGCGTTTTTCTATGCATTTTGTTAACACCAATGGGTGAAAAATGCAGGGAAAATGCAAAAAGAATTGACATGCTGCAGTTTTGTTGTCACCACAAAACTGCAGACAAAAAAAAAAAGCAACGTGCACACAGCAAATCTCAAATCTCATTGACTTTTCTGGGGAAGGAAAAGCATGCAGTTTGTAGTGACTAAAATTTCACCACAAACTGCACCAAAAACGCATTAAGGCTGCGACCGCACTTTGCGTTCTCCTACTTGCAGTTCAGAACGCACGTTTTGGCCTTAATTGATTTGACCAAAGTTGCCTTCTTCAGATATTTAGCGCTGAAAACGCATGCGTATTTACCGCATTTTTGATACGTTTTCTGCGCTTTTTGCATGCTTTTCCACCTGCGTTTTGATAGATGCGTTTTGAACATCATGACACTGCTAAATAAAGTTTAAATAGTCAAACTCAATGAAAAAATTGGAAAAAATAAAGAATTCTATATTTTTGCAAAATATAATGAAAATAGATTAATATAATGAAATTATAGCGGTAATATGATATTTAATGGAAAAAATGTAATAATTTATTAAAATTCTAAATTTTAATTGTCGGACTATGTGTGTGTGTAAAGGGACATATGAAATCATTATTTTGAAGTCAAAACGCATGTTTTCTGCACTGCAAAAGCAGGTAAAACGCAGGAATTTGCTTGATTGTTGGTTTTTGCCATTTCTCATTGACTTCAATGTTAGCAAAACGCTGTAGAAATGACAAAAACAATTGACATGCTGCTTCTTTGAACGCATGGTTTTTGCCACAAAATATGCAAATTTTTACTTGCGTTTTGAAACGCAAAGTGCGGTCGGGGAAAACAACTTTTTCCATTGGTTTTAATGGAAACGCATGCATTTTGGCATGAAAAAGGTGCTTCTGTAAACGCAACCAAAAAGCAATGGAACCGCAGGTGGAAGCGCAAAGTGTGGTCGCAGCCTTAGGCCATGTCCGCACGTTGCGTCGTCCTACTTGCAGTTCTAAACGCACGTTTTGGCTTTAATTGATTAAGCCAAAGTTGCCTTTTTCTTAAAATTAGCGCTAAAAACGCATGCGTATTTACCACGTATTTGATGCGTTTTTAGCGCTTTTTCCCTTGCGTTTTGACAGATGCGTTTTGAACATCAAGACACTGATTAATAAAGTTTAAAAAGTCAATCAGAAGGAGAAAAGAGAAAAAAAGGAAAAAATATATAAATTTAGAATTCTTAAAGAAAATAGTTAATTTCATGAAATTATAGCTGTAATATAATATTTTTGACAAAAATTTAAAAATAAACATAATTTTCTTTGATTTAATTGTCGGACTATGTGTATGTGTAAAGGAACATATTATTCCATTATTTTATTGTCTGAAGAGCATGCGTTTTTGTAATCAAAAACGCAGTGTTTCTGCAGCTAAAAAGCAGGTAAAACGCTGGAATTTTGATGTTTGTTGCTTTTTGCTACTTCTCATTGACTTCAATGTTAGCAAAACGCTGCAGAAATGGCAAAAACAATTGACATGCTGCTTCTTTGAACGCATGTTTTTTACCACAATTTATGCAAATTAAACGCTTCGTTTGAAAATGAATAGTGCGCACAGAATTTTGACATTTTCCATAGACTATTATGGAAACGCAAAACGCATGCCTTTTGGCATGAAAACGCTGCTGCTCAAAACACAGGTGAAAACGCAACGTGCGGACATAGCCTAAAAATTGCAGTGTGCCCATGGGGCCTAACATTATCTGTGCTGTCAGCTATTCTTGATGTCTCTATCTATAGGTCAATATCACTTTACAGTCACCAACAAAATGGCTTCACATTATGATCCTAAAGGCCACCCTCCCTTAAGGGCTCGTGCGCACGTTGCGTAATATCATGCATTTACGCTGCGTTGAGCACTGCAGCGTAAATGCATGCATCCTGCGTCCCCTGCACAATCTATGAAGATTGTGCATAATCTGTGCTCACGTTGCTTTTTTGAACGCAGCGATTTGGATGCTAAAATTTTGACCCAAATCCGTGCGTTCAAAAATGCAGCATGTCAATTATTTGTGCGTTTTGGATGCAGCTCCCACTCTGTCTATGGTGGGGGCAGCATCCATAGCGCATGAAATCGGCATCTATTCTGCAGATACAGTGCATCCATTACGCAGTGTTTCTGCAGTGATTTGAAGCGCACATGCGCTGTCAAATCGCTGCAGAAATTTCAGCATGTACGTGCCTACGAGCCTTTATCCTTTTGCAAATGCCCAGATGGTTAGGAGAGTTATGATTTCTGACACATGAGAGCAGATCCAGCTCACATTAACTGCAGTTATAATACGAGACGGCAGTACACTAGGTTGTCATGGCAAATTTCTGCAGCTGCTCCCCATAGTTTTTAAAAGTGGAAAATATAAAAAAAAATATGTTTCATATTTTACTCCATTAAATAAATGCTGATATTAAAAAAAATAAAAGTTAATACTTTACATATTTTTGAATTGTTGAAAACATTTTTTTTGGGGGATGATTCCTTCCCTTTAAAGGCAAAATATTTTGTACTCCGAAATTTTACCATGAAAGTCTTCCACCAAGTCCATAAAATCAAGCCCTCACTAAGGTCCGTCATTTTGCAGCAGAAATAGTTTCCACATTGCAGACAGGAGAAAGGCGCTGTAAAAATGACGTTGCCTCTTCGAATTTAAAATCTGCGCGCTCCCAAATCCTAATGGCCCCATCCATTCTGAGCCACAATATGCTTAAACCGGCATTAATGTAGCAGGGAGAGCTCACTTATCAATTTACTTGGTGTGTGCCACCAGAAGCTCAAGCTTGGCACAATGTTTTGGGTACTGAAAGGCTGTGTGCGCACGTTGCATTCTATTCCGCAGCGTGTAAGTCACTGCGTGTGCGTCTCAGAACGCAGCCGAAAAAGCTGCGTTCTGAGACGCATTCAGCAGAACGCAATGTGCAAACATTCCTGGAGAGAATTCATGTGTTCTAGATGCTTGCTCTGCCATAGATAGAGTGGGAAAAGCATCCAGAACGCACATTTTTGACAGTGCAGTCCCACTCGGCTCTGCAGCATCCCCATAGACTTGCAGTAGAGCGGGACCGCATTGTCAAAAAGAGCATGGCTGGCTGCGAGACAGTGCCGCACGATCAGAATGAACTCGGATGAACTTCACCCAACATCATTGTGATCGCGAGGCTCTGTGCGTGTGCTGCGGCTTGATTTGTGGTTACTTGTGAAGGACTCACCTGTGATCGCAAATCCCCTGAGTGACTGCAGTGAGCCGCGCGATCAGCTGTGCTTTCACTCAGGTTATTCGCGGGCACAGCTGCAGACCTCCACCTGAGGGCGGTAGCCGCCAGTAACCTCAGTGACAGCACAGCTGATCGCGCGACTCACTTCAGTTGCTGCATGGAGCTCACAGGAGCAGCGGTGTTCTACTGCCGCTCCCGTCAGCTTCTAATGTAGCAGAGCTGAAAGCGTTGTGGGATCTTGCGTGGATTACGTCGGACCTGGAGGTGTTTTTGAGGGGTTAATAAAGTGGTGAAAGAGGGTGTTTTTTTGTCTTTCATTACAAATAAAGGATGTTTTGGATGTGTGTGTTTATTTTCTTTAACTTACAGGTTAATCATGGAAGGTATCTCGGGGATACGCCTGCCATGATTGACCTGGGACTTAGTGGCAGCTATGGGCTGCCATTAACTCCTTATTACCCCGTTTGCCACCGCATCAGGGCAATTCGGGATGAGCCGGGTAGAGTCCTGGGACTGTCGCATCTAATGGATGCGGCAATTCCGGGCGGCTGCTGGCTGATATTGTTAGGCTGGGGGGCTCCCCATAACATGGAGCTCCCCATCCTGAGAATACCAGCCTTCAGCCGTGTGGCTTTACCCTGGTTGGTATCCAAATTGGGGGGACTACACGTCGTTTTTTTTTTAATTATTTATTTATTTTTTTACTGCTCGAATAGACACGCCCACCGGCGGCTGTGATTTTTGCAGTGAAACAGCTGTCACTCAGCATGGGGGCGTGTCTGACTGCAACCAATCATAGGCGCCGGTGGGCAGGGGAAGCAGGGTATACGAGATGGATTAATGAGTGGCCGGCATTTTCAAAAGAGGAGAAGCCGCCACAGTGTGAACGCCGTGCAGCGCCGCACCGGTGATCGAGGATCAGTGAGTATGAGAGAGGGGGTGGGAAGGAGAGACCGATATCGACAGAGAAAGAGACCGACATTGACAGAGAGAGACAGCGACCGAAAGACCTGTGTTTGTTATGTCAAAAAAACATGCGAATCGCAATAAAAATGTACTGTTTAACAGTTGGGCAGCGTTTTTCTACAACTCATTGATTTCAATTGGTGTAGAACGCTGCCAAAACGGACAAAAGAATTGACATGCTGCTTTTCTAAACGCAGAGATTTTGTCAAATTTTTGACAATCAAAATGCTGCGTTTCAAAAAGCATTGTGCGCACAGATTTTGCATGATTCTCATAAACTTTGCTGGGGAAGTACAACGCATGAATTTTGTCAATGACACAGTGCAGTTGTAAACGCAGCCAAAACGCAGAAAAATACGCAACGTGCGCACATGGCCAAAAGGTAGATTTGTAATTTTCATTGTAATACCAGCTGGGAGCTGGAAAATACTTGTGGATTAAAAACAGTAAGGCTATGTGTCCACGGTAGAATGTACCTGCGGATTTTTCTGCCTGAAAATCCGCGACTTTCGCGGCAAATCCGCACCCGCGGATTTGCCGCGGATTTTGATGCGGATTTTTTTTTTTTTTTTTTCCCCATTCAAAACCAAAAATCCGCACCAAATCTGCACCAAACAATTGACATGCTGCAGATTTTTCCGGATCAAAATCCGCGGCAAATCTGCAGCGGAAAAATCCGCAGCATGGACACAGCATTTCCAAAATGCCATTGAAATGGCTTGGAAGTGCCGCTGCTGCAGATTTTCGGGAAATCCGCGGCAAATCCGCGGCAAAATCCGCGGTAAATCCGCAGCGTGGGCACATAGCCTTACAATGGTAATTCAGAGGGGTGTAATTTCCAAAATGGGGTTGCTTGTTGTGGGTTTCTGATGTATTGACTGCTCAAATGTGACATTGCAACCTCAAAGCATTCCATGTTGCCCACCAACAGTCAAATAGAACTCCGTCCCTTACGAGCCCTATGGTGTGCTCAAACAGTAGTTTCCATTACTTTATTTCTAAAATGTTCTAAATCTTGGGAGTTCTCATTTCTATACACTTTCGCCATGGGAATGTTAAGAGTGTTAGTTCTCCTGCCTTCCCCGGTGACTATTCTAATCACTTCCCTATCACTTTTTACCTATTTCTCCTTTCCTCCCTTCCTACCATTCCTTGTAGATAGATACAGAAAATACAACTCCAAAGTCTGTTTACGCTTAAAGGGAAAACTCAATAAAAATTAGTGGAAAACAAAAAGTAGTTTCCAACTACTCCGGGTAATGCATACACAGGAGATATTGCACCACAAGTATTGGGGTACAATTTCTCCTGTCACCCTTTTAAAAATGAAAATGTTTGACTAAAGTAACTTTTTAGTAAACAAAAACAAAGAGTAATTTTAATTTTTTTTTCTCCAGTTTCCTTTAATTCCTGTGAAGTATTTGATGGGTTAATAAACTTTCGAATGTGGTTTTGAATAACTTGAATGGTGTTGTTTTTTAACCTCTTCATGACCAAGGATGTACTGGTGTCGTACTCCCTGCACATGTCTGCTGAGCTGATCCATCCACGCCTTTTAACCCCTTAGGCTATGTGCCCACGGGAGCTTGTTTGTGCGGATTTTGCTGCGGAAAACCTGCTGATTTTTCTGGATTTTTCAGATAAATCCGCAGGTTTTAGCATGTACAGTCACTCCCCATGTTATCCTATGGGACATGGGGAGTGCTGTGTCCACGCTGCGGAAAGTGCGGCTGCCGTACATGCTGCGGATGTTCGCATCCGCAGGTATAATTGCATGTCAATTATTCCTGCGGATTTACCTGCGGATGTCCCGGCCCTCCGCTATGGAGATAGAGGCCGGGACCTCCGCAGGTAATTCGCATGAATATCCGCATGTTTCCCGTAGCTATTCCGCTGTAATCTCGCAGCTAAAAATAGCTGCGGACGCCGGCGGGCAGCTGCGGGAAACATGCGCTCGTACCTGCGGATACATCCGCAGGTACGAGCGCCCGTGGGCACATAGCCTTAGGGTGTGTGCCCATGATCAGGACTCACTGCGTCCTGGACACAGCGGGTCCTGACCTGCAGGGCCGCGAGTCTCCTCCGCAGGAGAACGCAGGAGACTGCATCTGCACGTACCCACAATCAGGGTTCAGTGCGCTGCGGTCTCTCACTTGTGTTCTCCTTATGGAGGGTGCAGGCAATTCCAAAGAAAACAATTGACATGCTGCGGTCTGGAAAGCTGCACCGCAGGTCAGTGTTTGCTGTGGAAAAAACAAGCACAGTGGGCACGGGATTTCTAGAAATGTCATCCACTGTGCTTGTACTGTACAACACAGCGTTTTGGACACAGCAAAAACACACTACATCCAAAATGCTGCAAACACCGATTGTGGGCATGCATCATTAGATCGCGCTTTGGCGTGGATCACACCTTTCTCCGCTGCCATCGGCAGCCCCATGATGCAGTCACGAGCCCCACGGTATTGCCATGACAGCATGGGGGTCAGATGATTACCCCTGTCGCTGCTATAACTCATTTCTTGTGAATGCTGACAGAGCGCCGGTATTTACAAGACCACAACATTTTTGGTGATCGGACAGTGTAGCCATAAAGTACCCTAGGGGGATTAGTAAAATCAATTAAAAAAAGTTAAAGTTTTAAAAAATATAAAAAAACCTAAAAGTTCAAATCACCATCTTCTGCCCCATTGAAAATAAAACAATAGTAATAAAAAAACATATTTGGTATCGCCGCTTTCAGAAATGCCCGATCTATCAAAATATAAAATCAATTAATCTGATCAGTAAATGTAGCGTAGCTAGAAAAAAAATTCCAAACACTAAAATTAAGTTTTTTTGGTTGCTGCAACATTCCATTAAAATGCAATAACAGGCGATCAAAACTTCACATAATGGACATTTTTTTTTCTGTTTCCCTGAGTGCTTTCCATAAACTGTTCTACTTTAGAATTCATTGAGTATAGTCCTATACCGCCAGCACCTTCCATTAGTGCAGACCATATATTTTATCGGCAAAACGTCGTATCTACTCAAAAATTGTATAATTTAAAAACACCAGCTCAAGACAAAAAAAATAAGTCATCACTGAGCCCCAGATCCCTAAACATAGGAACGTTGTGGGTCTCAGAAAATGGCGAAAAAAGCTGTACTCTTTTTTTTTTTGACAAACTTCTGTTTGTTTTTTTTTCACCACTTAGCTAAAAGTAAAACTATACATGTTTGGTATCTAGAAACTCGTTTCGATCTGGAAAATCATAATCCCAGGTCAGTTTTTCAAAATAGTGAACATGGTAAATAAACCCCCTAAAACAATTGAGCAATTGTAGTTTTTTTGCAATTTCACCGCACTTGGAATTTTTTTCCCGTTTTCCAGTACAATATGGGGCAGAATAAATTGTGTCATTCAAATCTATAGCTCGTCCCACAAAAAACAAGCCATCATTTGGCTATATTGATGGAAATATATAAAAGGTATGGCTCTCGGAAGAAGGGGAGGTAAAAAACAAAATTGCCCGGGGGGGAAGGAGTTAAATTGTGGTCTTGTTTGTGGGTTCTCTGGAATATAGGCCCCGTAGCCATGTAATAATAGTGTCAATAATAGTGAAGTGGTCTGTTGTGAATAAAAATGGTTTGTAAATTTTATTGGAAAAAGTGAAAAATAGCTGTTGAACGTTTAAACCTTCTAACAACTAAAAAAGTTGGTTTCAGAAATGATGCTGATGTAAAGTACCGTAGATATGTAGAAAATGATATTAACTTTTTTTTTATTCTTTCTTTTATGTCATTCACACTTAGGGTGCTGAGGCGTAGTGCCCGTATTGCTGCTCTACCAAAACCTAAATATACTTATGAGGCAAATTATCCAAATCACCTATTTCGACTTAGAAGAGGTAAGATGTACAAGTATGTTTGTCCGTTGTAGACAGTACACAGATACCCCTTATGTGGTGCACTCCAAGCTCGGAAGGGAAAAATCACTAATAATAGATTGCAGATACCGTGTCACTGTTATGTGCATAGTATCGCACACGTGGAAAATATTAAAGGGAACCAAACATCAGCATTTTCCTATATAAGGTGCAACCAGTGCAGTACTGGCACTATCAGGCACAGTGTGTACATACCATCAGGGTGCAGCTCGGATGTTTAGGCTGTGAAATTCAACATTATAAAGTTTGAAAATTCATGCGCTTTTTGATTGACGTGTGCACCTCTGCTGCTAATATCAGGGCGGGTTATACACGTGTATCCCCGCCCCCCCCGCCACCTGTTCCTCCCTCTCACTGGCCGTATGTAAATTTGTATTCTTCAGTTACACGGCGTCGGAGTACGCCTGCGCATAGCGCTCATCTCCGCGTCGTGTTTCTGAAGCCCACAGTATTATGGTGCATGAGAGGGCGACGCATGCGCCCTCTGCTTCTTCAGATCTGTTGTGTCCGCGGGAGCGCGCGGTCACAACAGGACTGGAGAACAGCTGATCTTACCCGATTAGCTGCAGCAGAGTAAGATCAGCTGTTCTCCAGTCCTGTTGTGACCGCGCGCTCCCGCAGTCACAACAGATCTGAAGAAGCGAGGGCGCATGCGTCGCCCTCTCATGCACCATAATACTGTGGGCTTCAGAAACACGACGCCGGAGATGAGCGCTATGCGCAGGCGCTAACTCCGACGCCGTGTAACTGAAGATTACAAATTTACATACGGCCAGTGAGAGGGAGGAACAGGCGGCGGGGGGGCGGGGATAAACGTGCATAACCCGCCCTGATATTAGCAGAGAGGTGCACACGTCAATCAAAAAGTGCATGAATTTTCAAACTTTATAAAGTTGGATTTCACTGCCTAAACACCCGAGCTGCCCCCTGATGGTATGTACACACTGTGCCTGATGGTGCCAGTACTGCACTGGCTGCACCTTATATAGGGAAATGCTGATGTTTGGTTCCCTTTAAAGAGGGTCTATCTCAATTCTACTGCACCTGACCCTCTCGTTTCTTGTACAGGCTAGAGGCCTTAGCTGTGCAGTCTCTAAAGGCCCTGGCGCAGACTGAAACAACCTTAACTGGATAATCAACAAACAAACAGAAATCAGAGTATATTGTATCAAATAGTTTTTATCTTACAAAATATTTTTTTAAAACATTTATTTAATCCAAATAGCTAAAAAACATCAAAAAAATCAAGAAAAACATCACTTGAAAAACACAGACACAGAGGGGATTTCTGACCATAAATTATTGGTGAGAGGAGTAAAGGAAAATTATACTCAATTCATGAAAAAATACCAAGAATTTATACAATCAGAGCAACACCTCACCCATCTCACCGATATTAAAAAACAATGCACTAATAAATAGATTGCATTTATAAATATGCAAGGTATAAATGTATAAGGGCCCCTGTATAAAAATATTCAGTCGCAAAAAAAATGTGTTCGTTCGGCGGTTCGTTCGGCGTCACAGCAGTGTCACTAAGTGGCCGCCCAATCAAAGCAGAGGGGCGGAGATGAGCAGGACATAACATCCCGCCCACCGTCTTCCTCATTGCGGGCGGCCGCAGGTAAGGTGAGGTTCCTCGTTGCTGCGGTGTCACACATAGCGATGTGTGCTGCCGCAGGAACGACGAATAACATCGGACCTGCAGCAGCAACGATAATTGGGAATAGGGGGGCATGTCACCGATGAGCGATTTTGAACGTTTTTGCGACAATTCAAAATCGCTTATAGGTGTCACACACAACGACATTGCTAAAGCGGCCGGATGTGCGTCACAAATTCCGTGACCCCAACGAGATCGCTTTAGCGATGTCGTAGCATGTAAAGCGGCCTTAGGATGACCACTTGGACCTTTTTCTTCCTTAGGCTGGAGTCACACTTGCGTTCGATAAATAGGTCCGATTCTCATGCCTGAAAGTAGGATGAGCTCTATCCGAGTGTTGATCCGTCTGCAATACGAGTCTGTGATTTTTCTCATGATAGTAGTCCGTAAGCAATCCGTATTCAATCCGTATGTGATACGTTTTTTTCTCAGCAGCTATTAGTCATTACAGTCATGTACACGAGCATTTACAGTGTTATGTGCTACATGATAGATTGTATTTAGAAAAATGGATGTCACTAGGATGGTCCGTGTGACATCCGTTTTTTTATCGCACCCATAGACCTGCATTGGAGAGTCTCGCTCGAGAAACTCTAAAAATCGCAGCAAGCTGCAATTATTTTCTCAGTCCGATTTGAGCTGAGAAAAAAAAGCAGATCGGAGCAGCCTCATTGATTAACATTAGTTCGAGTGCAATGCGAGATTTTCTCACATTGCACTCGTGCGAGTCAATCGCAAGTGTGAAACCGGCCTAAGGCTGTCTTCACACACGGCATCTTTTTTCTGATTGCATCTTGACTGCATCTTTTTTCCCTGTGGTTTCAGAAAATGCAGCTTGTGGCCCAAAAAAAGTACGTTTTTGACGTCTTTTTACCGTGTTTTTGTTAATGCATTTTTTAAAGTAGAAACAAAGATAGGATTGGATAATAGATAGATAGCTAGAATATATAGAGAATTAGAGAGATAGATGGATGGATGGATAGATAGAGAGATAGATAGATAGATAGATAGATAGATAGATAGAATTGATAGTGAATTAGATAGATGGATGGATGATAGATAGATAGACAGATAGATAGATAGATAGATAGATAGATGGATAGATGGATACATGGACAGATGGATAGATGGATAGATGGATAGATAGATGGATGGATGGATGGATGGATGAATGGATGGATACATGGACAGATGGATAGATGGATAGATGGATGGATGGATGGATGGATAGATGGATACATGGACAGATGGATAGATGGATAGATGGATGGATGGATGGATGGATAGATGGATGGACAGATAGATAGATGGATGGATGGATGGATGGATGGATAGGTGGATGGACAGATAGATAGATAGATAGCTAGAACAGATAGAATAGATAATAAGAAAGAACAGATAGAATAGATAGAAATAAATAACAGAATAGCTTGATAGAGAGGGATGGCCAGCTGTTTTTTTTTTTTAGTTTTTTTGTTAAATTTTTTTTGTTGTTTTCTAGAGTACCCTTCATTTTTCATATCCAGCACAGGATAGGCGGCAGTTGCAGGCTGCAACCATCAGCTGTCTGCTAAACCTTGGCTGGTCATGAAAAATACAGGGGATCCCACACTTTTTTTAAAAAATGATTTGATTTATTGAAAAAAAAATAAATCTTGCATCTTGCCGAAACGAACGTCCGTCGGGTGGGCGCCATTCCCCGGTTCTTTGTGCGACATACATTGTGAACTAAATGTAATATTACCCTCCTGGGCTAACTGGGTATTGGGGTCTGTGCACCCATATTGAATGTTGTCTCTCTTTTCCCACTTGATTATTAATATTAATAAAAATAAAAATTTCATGATAAGATGTCTCATCGCTCTTTTTTCTTTGTGGTTGCACTAACTTGAACTGGGCCAAATAGATGTATAACGTAAAACTTCCCATTTATTGACTCCGTTAAAATCACTAGGGGGTTAGGCATGAGAACATCAAATTATTAGGGAAGGACAAAAATCAATGCAATTCAGCCTGGGCCGTAACCAAGGTATAAGATATACCTCTATTTCGCCCACTTCTTTCAGCATTGGAATCAACTTGTCTTATATTTTTTTTGCCCCACAAAAAAGCACTAGGGCTTATTTTTGGAGGTGGTCTTATTTTTGGAGAAACACGGTTGGGGGGTACGTTAACGCCCCAAAAAAGCAGACCCCCCCCACTTCCCAGGAGACTCATATTACCAGACCGGACGTCTGAGTGGCTCCCAGGTCCTCCTGTGATCTCTGGTGGAAGCTGCACGCTGTCCTCCCCTGCTGCTGGCTGACACACACACACACACACAGCAGATCGCAGACACAGCAGATCGCAGACACACTAATCAGATCGCAGACACACACAGCTGGTCACACACAGAGCCGATCGCGTACACACAGCCGATCGCGTACACACATAGCCGATCGCGTACACACACAGCCGATCGCGTATACACACAGCCGATCGCGCACACACACAGCCGATCGCGTACACACACAGCCGATCGCGCACACACACAGCCGATCGCGCACACACACAGCAGATCGCACACATCACATCCAGCGCAACCGGGAGGGAGTCACGTGTCCTGCCGCAGGTCCTGTTCTGCAGGTCCTTGCGCTCCACCGCACTGCCTTTCAGGATTCTGCCGGCGAGAAGAGATCGGTGTCGCTGAATGTGGTGAGTATATATGCGATCCAATGTGTGTGTGATCTGATGTTTGTGTATGTGATTTGATGTTTGTGTGTGATCCGATGTTTGTGTGTGTGATCCTATGTCTGTGTGTGAGATCGGATGTTTGTGTGTGAGATCTGGTTTGTCTGTGAGATCTGATTGTGTGTGTGAGATATGAATGTGTGCGGGTGTGCGATCACTGCAGGTCATCTGCTTGGCGTCTGGGGAGTATGATTATGGCGTGCCCGCTGTCTATAATGAAGTGTCCTGCAGTATCTTTTTTAGCTGCACGGACACTTCATTATTGATCAGTGACTAGGGCTGATTTCTTCAGCGCTCTATTGGGAGACCCAGACGATTGGGGTATAGCTACTGCCTCCGGAGGCCACACAAAGCACTACACCAAAAAGTGCAAGGCCCCTCCCCTTCTGGCTATACCCCCCCGTGGTATCACGGGTTCTCCAGTTTTCAAGCTTTGTGCGAAGGAGGTCAGACATCCATACATAGCTCCACAGATTTTAGTCAGCAGTAGCTGCTGACTATTTCGGATGGAAGAAAAGAGGGCCCATATAGGGCCCCCAGCATGCTCCCGTCTCACCCGTGGATGGTGTTGTACGGTTGAGGTACCTATTGCTGGTACAGAGGCTGGAGCCCCACATGCTGCTTTCCTTCCACATCCCCTTGTAGGGCTCTGTGGAAGTGGGATCCTGCCGGCCTCTAAGCTCTGACGCCGGGCTCCATCCACAGACCCAGTTGAACCTGATGGATATGGAGCAGGAGTACAATCAGGGACAAGGCCCTGCATCATACAGGTACTCTGTGTCCCCGGCAGGCACAGACACACTCCGGGCTGGCTGGGTGTTGTAGTGCGCCGGGGACCGTAACGTTGGAGTTAGTGTTCCTACAGTTTACTGGGGGACTTTGTGTTGTGGGAACGCAGCGCCGACCCCCACTGGACCGGGCGGCGCTGCTGTGACTTGTGGTGCGCCGGGGACACGCCGACCGCGCTTTTACGGCGGCGGCGTTTATAACTTTAGTCCCCGGCTTTTTGCGGCCTAGCTCCGCTTCGTTCCCGCCCCCACCCTGTCAATCAGGGTAGGGGAGAGACGCTGTTTCGCAGCAGCGACGAGGGCTGGAGCCTGATTTACATGCTCCAGCCCTCTCACTAGGCACAGAGGGAAGCAGGCTTCCCGCTCTTAGCCAGGAACGCCCAGGGCCCGCCCCCCCTCCTCTCCCAGGACGCCGGCAGCCATTACATGCAGTCTGGCTGGAGGAAGGACGCAAGGCTCTGGGAGACCTGGACTAGGGGGCTTTTGGCGACCACACACCCGCTCTTAAGCGGGCGGTAAGCGGCATTTCAGCTGGCCCCTCTAGTGCCTCAGTGTGTATTGGTGTACTGTGTCACCAGATATATATATTTATTTATTTCTTGCACTGTGAGGTCGCTTCCTGGCTGGATACCCAGATCGCTCTGAGGAAGCAGCAACATGTCATCCACAAAACGCAAGGCTGCCAAGGCTAGGGCTGTGTACACTGCGTGTGCTGCATGTGGGGCTGCTCTACCAGCAGGCTCCGATGACCCCCATTGTGTGCAATGCTCCGATCCGGTGCTGCTTCGCCAGCCGGAGTCCGGAGAGGTAGTGACCCAGGCTGAGACGCTTGTAAGTTCTGCCCCGGCGCCAGGGACAGACTTTGCAGTTTTTGCTGATAGAATGTCTGTGACTATGACAAAAATCCTTGAAACTTTGCAATCCATGTCTGGGGCTCAGTCTTTGGACTCGGCGAGGTCTCTGTCCTCTGGCCCCCCTCAGCTGGATCCAATCCAGACTACAAGGGGGTCCCCGGCTTCACAAGCTGAGGATTATGACTCAGATGATAGCCCCAGCCACCCTAAGCGAGCTCGCTGGGAAAGACCCTCAACGTCATCACACTGCTCAGGGTCTCAGCGCAATCAGTCTCCCTGTGAGGTGTCTGAAGAGAGTGATCAGGAATCCACTCCTGGAACCCCTCTCAACCTGGATACCCCTGATGGGGACGCCATGGTAAACGACCTCATCTCAGCCATCAATAGGCTGTTAGATATTTCTCCCCCAGCCCCTTCAGCAGAAGAGGCAGCTGCAGAGCAGGAGAAGTTTCGTTTCCTCTATCCCAAGCGTAAATTGAGTGCTTTGTTGGATCACTCTGACTTCAGAGAATCAATCCAGAAACACGACGCTCACCCAGAAAGACGTTTCTCTAAACGTTCTAGGGATACACGTTATCCTTTCCCCCCTGATGTGGTCAAGCGCTGGACCCAGTGTCCAAAGGTAGACCCCCCGATTTCCAAACTTGCAGCTAGATCCATAGTTGCAGTGGAGGATGGCGCTTCACTTAAAGATGCCAATGACAGACAGATGGACCTTTGGTTAAAATCTGTCTATGAAGCTATCGGCGCGTCGTTTGCTCCGGCATTCGCAGCCGTATGGGCTCTCCAGGCTATTTCAGCTGGTTTAGCAAAAGTGGATGCTATCATACATCCAGCAGTGCCACAAGTGGCGTCCCTTACCTCGCAGATGTCTGCGTTTGCGTCTTACGCTATCAATGCGGTCCTAGAATCTACCAGCCGCACCTCAATGGCGTCCGCCAATTCGGTAGTTTTGCGCAGAGCCTTGTGGTTAAGGGACTGGAAGGCAGATGCTGGTTCCAAAAAATGTTTAACCAGCTTGCCTTTATCTAGAGATAGACTGTTTGGCGAGCCATTGGCTGACATCATTAAGCAGTCCAAGGGTAAAGACTCTTCTTTACCCCAGCCCAGAACAAGCAAACCTCAGCAGAAAAAGTGGCAGCAGAGGTTTCAGTCCTTTCGAGGTTCGGGCAAGACACCATTTACCTCGTCCAAAGGGTCTCAGAGGACGCAAAGAAACTCAGATTCCTGGCGGGCTCACGCACGCCCCAAGAAAGCAAATGGAGGAACCGCTTCCAAAGCGGCTACCTCATGACTTCCAGCCCCCTCCCGCCGAATCTCCGGTCGGGGGCAGGCTCTCCCGCTTTTGCGACATTTGGCTGTCACAGGTCAAGGACCGGTGGGTGACAGACATTTTGTCTCGCGGGTACAGAATCGAGTTCAGTTCTCGTCCTCCAGCCCGATTCTTCAGAACCTCCCCACATCCAGACCGAGCAGATGCTCTGCGGCAGGCGGTGGACTCCCAAAGAGCGGAAGGAGTAGTGATCCCTGTCCCTCCTCAGGAACAGGGTCGAGGGTTTTACTCCAATCTCTTTGTGGTTCCAAAAAAGGACGGCTCATTCCGTCCTGTTCTGGACCTAAAACTGCTCAACAAACATGTGCACGCCAGGCGGTTCCGGATGGAAACCCTACGATCTGTCATTGCCTCAATGTCTCGAGGAGACTTCCTTGCCTCAATAGACATCAAAGATGCTTATCTCCACGTGCCAATTGCTACAGAACATCAACGTTTTCTACGTTTTGTGATAGGAGACGACCATCTTCAGTTCGTAGCTCTGCCATTCGGTCTGGCGACAGCCCCACGGGTCTTCACCAAGGTCATGGCGGCAGTGGTAGCAGTCTTGCACTCTCAGGGACACTCGGTGATCCCTTACCTAGACGATCTACTGGTCAAGGCACCCTCTCAAGAGACATGCCAACTCAGCCTGAATGCTAGACGGCCAAGGACTCGCTACAATGGTGGCTCCTTCCCACCTCATTGTCTCAGGGAAGATCCTTCCTGCCCCCATCCTGGGCAGTGGTCACGACAGATGCGAGTCTGTCAGGGTGGGGAGCAGTTTTTCTCCACCACAGGACTCAGGGAACGTGGACTCCGCAGGAGTCCACCCTTCAGATCAATGTTCTGGAAATCAGGGCAGTGTATCTTGCCCTACTAGCCTTCCAACAGTGGCTGGAAGGAAAGCAGATCCGAATCCAGTCGGACAACTCCACAGCGGTGGCATACATCAACCACCAAGGAGGGACGCGCAGTCGGCAAGCCTTCCAAGAAGTCCGGCGCATTCTAATGTGGGTGGAAGACACAGCATCCACCATATCCGCGGTTCACATCCCAGGCGTCGAAAACTGGGAAGCAGACTTCCTCAGTCGCCAGGGCATGGACGCAGGGGAATGGTCCCTTCACCCGGACGCGTTTCAGGAAATCTGTCGCCGCTGGGGAGTGCCGGACGTCGACCTAATGGCGTCCCGGCACAACAACAAGGTCCCGGCATTTATGGCGAGGTCGCGCGATCAAAGAGCTCTGGCGGCAGACGCCTTAGTACAAGATTGGTCGCAGTTCCGGCTCCCATACGTATTCCCGCCTCTGGCACTCTTGCCCAGAGTCTTACGCAAGATCAGATCCGATTGCAGCCGCGTCATACTCGTCGCCCCAGACTGGCCGAGGAGATCGTGGTATCCGGATCTGTGGCATCTCACGGTCGGCCGACCGTGGTCACTTCCAGACCGACCAGACTTACTGTCCCAAGGGCCGTTTTTCCATCAGAATTCTGCGGCCCTGAACCTGACTGTGTGGCCATTGAGTCCTGGATCCTAGCGTCTGCAGGATTATCCCAAGGAGTTGTAGCCACAATGAGACAGGCTAGAAAGTCGACGTCTGCTAAGATCTACCACAGAACGTGGAAGATTTTCTTATCCTGGTGTTCCGCTCAGGGAGTGTCTCCCTGGCCATTTGCATTGCCCACTTTTCTTTCTTTCCTGCAATCGGGGTTAGAAAAGGGCTTGTCGCTCAGCTCCCTTAAAGGGCAAGTATCGGCACTATCCGTGTTTTTTCAGAAGCGTCTAGCACGTCTTCCTAAGGTGCGCACGTTCCTGCAGGGGGTCTGTCATATTGTGCCCCCGTACAGGCGGCCGTTAGATCCATGGGATCTGAACAGGGTACTAGTTGCTCTCCAGAAGCCGCCTTTCGAGCCTCTGAAGGAAGTTTCCTTTTCTCGCCTGTCACAGAAAGTGGCGTTTCTTGTTGCGATCACATCGCTTCGGCGAGTGTCGGAGCTGGCAGCTCTGTCATCCAAGGCTCCCTTCCTGGTGTTCCACCAGGACAAGGTAGTGCTGCGCCCCATTCCGGAGTTTCTCCCTAAGGTCGTCTCCTCGTTTCATCTTAATCAGGATATATCCTTGCCTTCCTTTTGTCCTCATCCGGTTCACCGGTATGAAAAGGACTTACGTTTGCTGGATCTGGTGAGAGCACTCAGAATCTACATTTCCCGCACGGCGCCCATGCGCCGTTCCGATGCACTTTTTGTCCTTGTCGCTGGTCCGCGCAAGGGGTTGCAGGCTTCTAAAGCCACCCTGGCTCGATGGATCAAAGAACCAATTCTAGAGGCCTACCGTTCTGCGGGGCTTCCGGTTCCTTCAGGGCTAAAAGCCCACTCAACCAGAGCCGTGGGTGCGTCCTGGGCATTACGACACCAGGCTTTGGCTCAACAAGTGTGCCAGGCAGCTACCTGGTCGAGTCTGCACACTTTCACCAAGCATTATCAGGTGCATACCTATGCTTCGGCGGATGCCAGCTTAGGTAGAAGAGTCCTGCAGGCGGCAGTGACACCCCCGTAGGGGAGGGCTGTTTTGCAGCTCTAACATGAGGTATTTCTTTACCCACCCAGGGACAGCTTTTGGACGTCCCAATCGTCTGGGTCTCCCAATAGAGCGCTGAAGAAGAAGGGAATTTTGTTACTTACCGTAAATTCCTTTTCTTCTAGCTCTTATTGGGAGACCCAGCACCCGCCCTGTTGTCCTTCGGGATTTTTTTGTTGTTTGCGGGTACACATGTTGTTCATGTTGAACGGTTTTTCAGTTCTCCGATGTTACTCGGAGTTAATTTGTTTAAACCAGTTATTGGCTTTCCTCCTTCTTGCTTTGGCACTAAAACTGGAGAACCCGTGATACCACGGGGGGGTATAGCCAGAAGGGGAGGGGCCTTGCACTTTTTGGTGTAGTGCTTTGTGTGGCCTCCGGAGGCAGTAGCTATACCCCAATCGTCTGGGTCTCCCAATAAGAGCTAGAAGAAAAGGAATTTACGGTAAGTAACAAAATTCCCTTCTTTCAGGGGAGGGCTTATATTTAAACTTTGCTCCGAAAATGCTGAAAATCCCTGCTAGGGCTTATTTTTGATGGAGGTCTTATTTTTGGAAAAACACGTTATTTAAAAAAAATCTGAAAATAAAGAAGAAAAATAATAAAAATAGTCCAATTAAATTTGTGTAAAAAAATAAAATAAACAAATAAGTACACATATTTGGTATTGCCACGTCCATAACAACCCGAGCTAACCCCTTCAGTGTACACGATAAAAAAAAAAAAAACATAGCAAAAACAATGTCTTTTTAACATATAGCTGACAAAAAAGTGGAATAAAATGTGATCAAAAAGTTATATATAAATAAAACTGGTACAGATGAAAACATCATTTCACCCGCAAAAAAACAAGCCACCATACAGTTTTATCAGCCAACAAATAAAAATGTTATAGCTGTCAAAATACAGCAATGCAAAAACTGATTTTTTCCGTGCAAAATAGTTTTTATGGTATAAAAGCAGCAAAACAAAAAAACTTGTATAAATATGGTATCTCTGTAATAATACTGACCTGGAGAATAAATCTATCTTATCACTTTTACAGCACTGTAAACAACGTTAAAAAACCCCCTATTCCTGAGTTGCTGTTTCTTCTTGATTCTGCCTCACAAAAAGTGGAATAGAAAGCGATCAAAAATTATGGCCAAAAATGGTATCAATAAAAACTCCAACTTATCCCACAAAAAAAGTCCTCACATGTCAGAATAAAAAAAAAACTATAGCCTTCAAAATCTGGTGATGCAAAAAAACTTTATTTTGTAAAAAGCGTTTTTTAGTACCAGAGGAATACAGCCACCTAATCACCTATACTACATGGCGAATGGTGTAAAAAATAAATAAAGAAAGCCAATAGTTCAACTGTTGTTGATTTGTTCATTCTGTCTTTAAAAGAACGCAGTACGGCACGGCTCATATTTATCCTGTGCTCTACGCTAAGTGCTTGCATCGGGATTACCTTTAAGGGTGCTTGCCCACAATAAGGAATAGCAGCATATTGGATGCTCCGTATTTTTGCTGTGTCCAAACCACTGCATTGTGCGGTACAAGCACAGTGGATGGACTGATATAAATCCAATGCCCACTGTACTTCTTTTCTATACTTCGTAAACTGACCTGTGGAGCTGCTTCCCTAGATGCAGTATGTCAATTTATGCTGCAGAGACGCGAGTGTTCCCAGCTGGGAAAACAGAGCGAAAGTCCACAGTGCCCCAAACCCTGATCGTGGGCATGGGCAGCTGCCGCCTCCTGAGTAGTGCACTTGTGTCTCTGCAGGTGAATACACTCCACATCCAGAACATGGCATGTGCTGATCGCTGGCACGTACCCTAGAGACTAAATCATTACTACTCCTGTAGATGAATTCCCAGAGGGGTGAAATTTCCAAAATGTGGTCACTTGAGGGGGATTTCTTCTTTTCTCGCACATGGGGACTCTGCAAATGGTGTCCACAAACTATTCTAGGAAAATCTGTGTTTCAAAAAATCAAATGGTGCTCCTTCCTCTCTGAGACCGACCTGTCGTGCGGCCAAACACTACTGTACAATGACATGTGGGGTATTGTCATGTTCAGGAGAAATTGTGTAACACATTATAGGACATTTTTTACCTATTCCCCATGTGCAAATTGGAAATTTGGGGTTAGCACAACATTTTAGTTGTAAAAATGTAATTATTTTTGTTTACCGCCCAATAGTATAAAATTTGTTTGCACACTGCACCTCTGAATGAATTCATTGAGGGGTACAGTTTGTAAAATGGGGTCACTGTGGGAGATTTCTGCTGTTTTGGCATTTCAGGGGCTCTACCAATGTGACATGGCAAAACAAACCATTCCAACTAAATCTGCACTCCAATGTGGTACTCTTTCCCTTCTTCTTCTTTCCTGCATTAGTCAGGAGAAATTGCACAATAATTTGTATGGTTCACTATCTCCTATTACTCTAGGTTATTTGCAAAATTTGGCGTTAACGCAACATTTTTGTGGTTTAAAAATTACATTTTTCATTTTCACAGCTTATAAAATTCTGTGAAGCCCACCTGTTCCAGGTGCTCACCAACCATCTAGATAAATTCCTTGAGAGGTCTAGTTTCCAAAGCAGCGGTGTTTCCGTCCCTCGCTGCTGCCCGATCTCGGCTGCTAGCGCACGCGCACTACATCAACTGCAATCAGGATTGATTGTTTTCACTTCCTTGGTCCCAATATAGCTGGTTTCTCACCGCATACATCACACTTCCTTTTGAGAAAGCGTGCTGCGAAACAGCTGTCAAGAGGTTATCTTACCACCAGAACCAGCCTCCCACTACACCACCAGGTAGAGGTATTGCATGAGTCCTTTCTGGTCATTTACATAGTGCTCTCCATTCACCTGCACAGTTTCCTAGCCTTGGGCATTTACCACTTACTTCTATTTGTCTCACTCCAACTTCACACTTGCGGTGTGTTTCTTGTGGCAGGGCTGTGCATGTGTCAGGGAATTTTACACTCTGTGTATAGACCATTTTGGTTCTCTCATGTGGGGCACATTTTTTCATATGCCAGACTGCAGGTACATATATAATCCTCTCAGTATGTGCCCCCTTTAGTTTGCCACTTTATTTAATTCAGTACCATACTGGTGTGTAAATTTTAACACAAATATTACATCTATTATACGCATAATAATTGTGGCTGGTTCTGTGTGGTAATTTTATTTACCTCATTTTTCCCCCCTTTTTTCTACTACCCCCTTTCCACACTCACCGAGGACCTATTGTATATATTACATGTTGCTTATAGTACTTTTCTACTTGATTTTTATTGAATAAAATGTATTTTGCAACAAATCGTGCTTCATCTCCTTTCCTCCTTTTGTTTGCTAGTTTCCAAAATGTAGTCACTTGTGGGGGAGCTCCACAGTTTAGGCACATCAGGGACTCTCCAAACGCGACATGGTGTCCGCTAATGGTTTTAGCTAATTTTGCTTTCAAAAATTCTAATGAAGCTCCTTCCCTTCCGAGCCCTGCAGTGCGCCCAAACAATTGATGTCCACCACATATGGGGTACTTAGGAGAAATTGCACAATACATTTTATGGTGCATTTTTTCCTGATATCCTTGTGAAAATGCAAACTTTTATGTTTTAAGTAACATTTTTGTGTTGAAAAAAAATTTAAAAAAATCATTTTTTCCTTCCACATTGCTTTGGTTCCTGTGAAGCACTTAAAGGATTTATAAACTTTTTGTATGTAATTTTAAGCAATGTGAGGGGTGCAGTTTTTAGAATGGTGTCACTTTTGGGTATTTTCTGTCACCTAGTCCTCTCAAAGTCACTTCAAATGTGATGTGGTCCCTAAAAAAATGGTTTTGTAATTTTTTTTTCGAAAACTGAGAAATTGCTGATGAACTTTAAACCCTTCTGTGAGGTAAATCCTGGCATATGAAGAGGAATTATGATTTCCAGTCATAATCGCTCTCATCACTCCGTGGTAGCACCCCCCCCCCTTCTCCTTCTCAGATGTCCAACATCTGGAGAGGTGTCACATCCCATTCACACAGCAGAGGCAATCTCCTGTGATATGGAGATTAGATGAGTTGTGAACAAAGGACACAGGACGACCCCCTGCTGTGACCCTGTAACAAGAGTTCCTATCTCATTACCAGGCCATTGAAGCCACCAGACAGAACGACTCCGGTAAAATATGGTTAATATCTCGCGAGACGTACATCCGATAAATACGGCAACCATAAAAATGGTGTCTCCGCATGCGGACGATGCTGGCACACCTTTTTTATGGGAGTGGGACCTTGGGAAGTACCCCAGGCGTGATATCGGCCAGTGGGGAACTAGCAGACAAGCCATGAGTACTCTCGTTTTGCAGCTAAATTCATAACTGTCAAAATGAGAGCATTGGCGTCCGCCTACAATGTTCCCAGGCAAAGTTATGATTAATAATCCCTTGGGAATTTTATCCTGACTCAAAGCCGGGGGAGTGGCAGTGGTTCCCTGTGAGGTCACAGAGGTAGGAGGGGGACAGGGATTCGGCCAGGTTGATAACCACAGTTCGGACATTTTAGCTTGTTCTTTGCTCGGGGGTCTGGTCGGGAAAGACCTGTGAGGGAGTTCCGGAAACCTGGTCTATCAGCGCCCCCCTGTGGCCAGACGCACAAGGTAACTGCTTGAACTGTATGCCTGTTTGTAACCCATATCTTGCCTGTAAATGTACTCTGACCTAACTGTATATTCTGTAGATTCCCTATTGTATATATTGTAGTTTCTAGTGTGCCTTAGGCTGATTAAATTATATAATTAATCTTGGGCTGTTCTGTTATCTCGATCTTGAATCCCACGTCTGTGTGTTCGGCTTAATTGTTACCGTAAATCGGATGGTGGCAGCGAGTTTGTGCCAAGGATCATTGTGGGGCAGCCGGTGAGATTAAAGGTGGTTTTCATATATTCCGTCCGCTGAGGTCAGGAGGAATATATACCTCACTCTCACCGGGAACCCTTCAATCCTCGGCATAGGAGAATAGCGGCCTCCTTGCTTATTTTCGGGCAATTCCATAATTGGCCTGACTATAAGAGGGGCGCTAGAGAGCGCATCACGTGCTCTGTCTGTCGGTCGGGAGGTATAGAGGAGGGGTGTGATGCCCGCTTGTTACCCCCCCGATCGTGACATATTGGTGGCAAGCGGTGGGATCGAGATAATAGTGCGTGTGAGTGTGAGACCCATACTCCCAGACACTAAAGACTGCCAGTAGCAGCTGTGGCTGCTGGGGTCTTCAGACTAGACCAACACTAGAGTGTCAGAGTGCATATACAGTAAGGTGTGTGGGCGCATCAGGTGTCAGTGACCAAAGTCTGCAACAATGGCTGATAACACCAGGAGCAAAGCTAATGAAATGGCCGATGCTCTGGCCAGAGGCGAGGAGGTAGAAGACTGCTGTGGACAACAATGAGGATGTTGACGACGAGTCCTCCAGGAGCCCGACGCCAGAGAGCCGTTCTGCAGAGGACAGCGCACAACCTGGCAGTTATGGACAAGATGAGGAGGAGCCCACCCAAATGTCCTCAGGGAGCCAGATGCCAGCCCTCCGCTCTGCAATGGACAGTGAATCACCAGGCTCTGCAGCGTGCCGCAGATCACCACTCGCCAATCCACTGAGCCTGGCAGGCTCGGATGCCCTTCTACAAATGGCTATGGCCCGACTCCAGGCTTTTTTTCCCCCCCTTCCATTCCTTCCCCTCTTACCTTGGGAAATTATATAATTTTATGTAATTTAGGATTGTGCAATGTGGCTGTGTAGGTGGTCTCTTGTATTTAGGTTCACAATATAGATATATTTTTATATAAAAAATATACATTTTGTATACACTTTTTATATACATTTTTTCACATGTATTTGTAAATTTTGCATATTTTGCACATTTTTTGTGTGTTTGTCCATATCCAGCTAAATTTTGTCTTTTAGAAATTGAATGAATTTGCATAAGTAAGTATAACATTTATTCATTGTTTCATTCACTATACTTTTTTGCTCACCTTGCACTTTTGTACCGTCACATTTTCTTTATCACTGTCACATTTCTTTATATCCACATATATAGTCTAGATCCATGGATGAGTCTGTTTCAGTTAGACTTTATTGTATTTAATTTATATAAATCACATTAGTATATGTCACTATTAAATCTTTATATAAATAGAGTCCGTTTCATGAGTGCTGCATTGCATTAATCCATATAAATTTACTTCATACCATGGATCTATTCAGATTCACTGATATAACTGGCATTCCTATGGTTAACTTCTAAGTATAAAAAAATCCTTAGAGCGCTTGCGCTTCCCTGGGCAGCAGTGTTGTCTGGTTTCTATGGTGAGGCGTCCTCACGTGGTTCATGGACGCACTCCCTGGTTTACCAGGGGACGTTTCCATGGCTGCAGGACGCTGACCCAGGTGCTTTGAACTCTCCTGCTTTCCATGATAAGCGCTTCACAGCCGCTGCTATCAGTAATCTGCGTGTCATTGGACAGCTGTTACTTAGGGGTGCTTCACACACAGCGAGCTCGCTGCTGAGATCGCTGCTGAGTCACGGTTTTTGTGACGCAGCAGTGACCTCATTAGCGATCTCGCTGTGTGTGACACTGAGCAGCGATCTGGCCCCTGCTGTGAGATTGCTGCTCGTTACACACAGCCCTAGTTCGTTTTTTTATTGTTGCTCTCCCGCTGTGACGCACAGATCGCTGTGTGTGACAGCGAGAGAGCGACGGAATGAAGCGAGCAGGGAGCAGGAGCCGGCATCTGGCAGCTGCAGTAAGCTGTAACCAGGGTAAACATCGGGTAACCAAGGTGGTTACCCGATATTTACCTTAGTTACCAGCCTCTGCAGCTCTCACGCTGCCTGTGCTGCCGGCTCCTGCTCTCTGCACATGTAGCTGCAGTACACATCAGGTAATTAACCCGATGTGTACTGTAGCTAGGAGTGCAGGGAACCAGTGCTAAGCAGTGTGCGCAGCTCCCTGCTCTCTGCACATGTAGCGACGTTATGATCGTTGCTGCGTCGCTGTGTTTGACAGCTAAGCAGCGATCATAACAACGACTTACTAGGTCGCTGTTACGTCACAGAAAATGGTGACGTAACAGCGACGTCGTTATCGCTGTCGCTATGTGTGAACCCAGCCTTAAATAGACTGTGTGCCTTACCAGACTTCACCCCTTCTGAGGAAGAGACGAAACGATCGTTAAGGGTGATCCTGGGGTTCTTATGTAAGATCTATATTTATGCTTTGGTTCATCACCGCTCTGTATGATCTGTTTGACAAAATGTTGATTTAATCTGCCTGCTTGATAAGTATTGCTCTGATCACATCAGTGTCTATGGCTTAATGATATGCGCCCTTTGCCTAGTAACATGCTGTTGTAATTCAACTCCTGCAACAAGACGGAATCCTGCTCTGTTAACCCTTAATATACCTGCTTGAATAGTATTGCTCTTATCACATCAGTGTTTATGGCATGATGTTATATGGCCTGCCTAGTAACATGCTGATGTAATACTATTCCTGTTAACTATATAACAGATTGAACTTTGCTCTGTTAACTCTTAATATACAGTAGATGCATAGGTATAATGGGCATTTGTTTACAAAGAGTTTTTCAGCAATTCCTGTGACAACGTGAGTGCTTACAGAGATAATTTTTTCTGATGCAGTTTTTTATGGCTTGCCTCAGAAATAATAACTCTGCATAGATTCATTGGAATAAGCAGATTATTTCTACCTCTAAACAAAACTATTCAACCCCTCATTCATCTCATGTATCTTTGGTCTCTCAAATTGTTTATTTTTAGCTGTATGCTAATGCACTAGCACTTTCCGATAGATCACAAATTATATATTATAATTGACCTCGATGCGGGCGGATTAGGGGTTGAATACTTTTTCAGGAGACCAACCTCACAAAAACATATGTACAAAAATTTGTTAAAAAAAACTGTGTTATGAACCTGTATGAATTTATTATGTACAATATTTAAAAAAAATAAAAAAAAATAAAAATTAACACTTGTTGAACCCAGGATATTTTTATATCATTATCCATCTTTTTAATATTTTTCTTGTGTGTTTGTTTAATAAAATAATAAAGAATTTAATGTTTCATGAGAATTTGGGTCATTTGACTTTTTTGGAATCTCTGGAGACCGGGAGGGCTACAAGGAACTCATGGCAGAGCGCAGGGCAGAGCGGCAGGCAGCGCGTGAAGCTGCGGAGCGGCAAGCAGCGCGTGAAGAGCGACAGCAACAGGCAGAGAGCGTGACCACCAGCTGCAGCTAGCTCAGCTCCGGCCCTCATCAGCCACCCGTGACCTTCGAGACACCAAACTTCCAAAGGTCCGTGTTGAGGACTTCCCAGTGCTGGAGAAGGATGGAGACTTGGACTCTTTCCTGACTGCTTTTGAACGGACTTGCCTGCAGCACCATCTGGACAAGGATCAGTGGGCCAAATAGCTGACCCCCCATTTAAGGGGTAAGGCCCTGGAAATCCTTGGGGACTTGCCTGCTGAGGCAGATCAGGGCTATGACACCATCAAGCGGGCCCTGATCCAACAGTACTACCTCACTCCGGAGTCCTACCGCAAGAAGTTCCGAAGCCTGCAGGGACCAAAGGACTCCTGGGCTGACCACCAGCGGGCACTTGCCCGAGCTGCCGACCACAGGACCCAAGGCCTGCAGCTTACCACCGGACCGGAGATCCTGGACTTGTTCATCACGGAGCAACTCTTGTGGAACTGCCCTGAGGATCTCCGCCAGTTCATCCGAAACCAGAAGCCAAAGGGGTCCACTGCTACGGCCGCCCTCGCACATGACTACACCAACAATCGGGCCCCGGAGGCCAAGAGAGCGGCCGCCAGCAGCACCTGGAGAGGGGGTAAGATGAATTCTGCGACTGCCCCACCTGCCCCTAGACTGCAGGGGGTGTCCCCCTCGACCCCCCCCCCCTCCAGGCCCGTGGCAGAAACAAGACGGTGCCACCAGTGCAACCAACCCGGACACTTCAAGGCCATGTGACCTCAGTGCCCCAAGGCCCCGTCCCCGTCCCCAAAACCGCCCACGGTGCACTGTGTAAAGGGGGGTGGTGGTAGGTCCCTGGACAGCTTCCAACCCGTCACCGTCGGCCAGTCTAGGACCATGGGACTGCGGGACTGCGCCTCGGAGGTGACTCTGGTGCAGCCGGAGATCGTGTCCCCCCCAAGACTTGGTCCCCGGAAAAACCCTCGCTTTCTCCGGAATTGGAGGCACTGACCCAACGCTGCCGTCGCCAAGATTTATTTGGACTGGGGCGCAGGACGAGGGGTGAGGGAGGTGGGGGTAACTGATAGGATCCCTGCCAAAGTGTTGCTTGGGACAGATTTGGGGCGGATAACCTCCCAGTTTGAGGCCCCCGAATCCTCAAGGGCTGATCTTTCAGCCAGTACTGACATACCCCCTGGCGATGTGGATGTGTTATCTGTAATTGATGTAAGGGAGGAGGGAGTGAGCTCTGCGTCTTCTGCATACACTGAAACCACAGACACACACACAGGTCCAGCTGTGACAGGGGAGGGGGTGGGAGAAGGGTGTGACAATGCCCTTACCAGTGATCAGCCAGTGAGCTGGGATCTGTTGCCCTCTGCAGGGATAAGCAGAGAGCAGGATACTGCAGGGGGAGAACCAGTGTGTGGGGTGGGGGCTACCACAGCAAATGCGGGGTCCCCAGAGACTTCACCGCGGGGTTTCTGTTGCTGCAGGGGGGGGGAACAGGCAGGTGAGATTGGGGCTGGTCCATGAGCGGAAGTGCTCCCAGGTAAGATCTCGGTGCAGGGTTCCCCCACAACCGGTGTGTCAGGAAGCCAGGTAGGTCTGCCTGAACCGGCGACTTGGTCAGGGACGGAGGAGGAGCAGGCACGACCCACGGTAACAGCGGCTGTGGCTGCTGTCACCCGCAGTGGGTGTGCTGGAAGCCCAGGGGCCTCCCGGAGGTCCGATAGCTCTTCCCCTTCTGACCAAGTGGCAGCCGAGTCAGGTGGAGGCCAGGACACAGGTCCCAGGGTACTGACCGAAGATGTGACAGTCTCGTCGATTCTGGCCACATCTAGTCAGGGGTTTCAGGCAGCGTTAGAAGCTGACGACAGCCTGAAAGCTCTCAAGGAGCAGGAGGCACAGCCTCCCTCGGACCTGGAGCGAGTGGTGTGGGACAAAGGATGGCTGTATCGGGTCACGGTCCAGCAGGGTTCACCAGAGGCGTGGCCCAGGGACCGTTCCGGACGGAGTTGTTGCGGATCGCACATGAGATTCCGATGGCCGGACACCTAGGGATCACTAAGACCAAGGCCAGGTTAAACCAGCATTTCTGCTGGCAAAAAATGGGGGCCGATGTGGCTGCCTACTGCCGTTCGTGTGGCATCTGTCAGAGAGTGGGGAAGGCGGGGCCACACCCCAAAGCCCCACTGGTATCTTTGCCCATCATTGATGAGCCTTTCAGGAGGGTGGCTGTGGATCTGGTCGGCCCGCTGGCCATCCCCAGCAGCTCCGGGAAACGCTTCGTACTGACGGTAGTGGACTATGCGTCCCGGTACCCTGAAGCGGTGGCCTTGTCGTCCATTCGGGCTGACAAGGTGGACACCGCATTTCTTGAGATTTTCTCTCGAGTGGGTTTTCCCCAGGAAATGCTCACTGACCGGGGGACCCAATTCATGTCACAGCTGATGGAGGCCCTCTGTAAGCAAGTCCAGGTGCAACATCTGGTGGCCAGCCCGTACCATCCACAGACTAATGGTCTGTGCGAGCGGTTCAATGGCACCTTAAAGCAGATGCTTAAGATGTTGGTCGACTCCCACGAGTGTAACTGGGAGCGGTATCTCCCACACCTGTTATTTGCTTACCGGGAGGTTCCATAGGCCTCAACAGGGTTCTCACCTTTTGAGCTCCTGTACGGGCGACGTGTACGGGGCCCGCTGGCTCTGGTGAAAGAGGTTTGGGAAGGGGATGTGGCCACCCCTGGAGTGTCGGTTATCGAGTATGTCATGCGCTTTCGGGACAAAATGCAGGCCTTGACGCAGCTGGTGCACGACAATATGGCTCAAGCCCAGGCCGATCAGAAGCGTTGGTACGACCAGAACTCTTGTGAGAGGACCTACCAAGTGAGTCAAAAGGTGTGGGTACTGGTCCCGTACCACAGGACAAGCTTCAGGCAGCCTGGGAAGGCCCATACCTCGTGTACCAGCAGCTCAACCCTGTAACGTACCTGGTCACCCTGGACCCTGCCCGTGGAAGGCGGAAGCCCTTCCATGTGAACATGATGAAGGCACATCATGAGCGGGAGGCATGTGCGCTCCCCATGTGCAACCTGCCCGAGGAGGAAGAGGCGGAAACCCTCTTGAATATGCTAGCCCAGGTTAGGGCAGGTGGATCCATTGAGGATGTGGAGGTTGGCCACCAGCTCTTGGAGGACCTGCGGTCCCAGCTGTGGGCCACCCTACACTTCTTCCGGGGGTTGTTTACCAACCAGCCCGGAAGGACTGAGTTGGCCGTCCATCACGTGGACACTGGGGATCATCCCCCGATCCGGTGTTCAGCATATCGGGTCTCCCTGGAGGTGCAGCAACACATGCGCCAGGAGATTGACGAGATGCTGAAGCTGGGGGTGATCCAGGCATCCAACAGCGCTTGGGCCTTGCCTGTAGTCCTCGTCCCTAAGAAGGAACGAACCACTCGGTTCTGCGTGGACTACAGGGGGCTCAATGCTGTCACGCAAGGCCAGGGAACGTTCTGCCTTTATTACCCCATTTGGACTGTACGAGTCCACGGTGATGCCCTTCGGAATGAGGAATGCCCCTGCCACTTTCCAGCGGCTAGTCAACACCCTGCTCAAGGGACTTGAAGGGTACTCGGCCGCTTACCTGGATGACATTGCCGTCTTCAGTCCCACCTGGGAGGACCACCTGGAGCATCTAGCACAAGTGCTCAGGCGGATCCACCAGGCAGGTTTGACCATCAAGCCAGGAAAGTGTCAGCTGGCCATGAGCGAGGTCCATTACCTGGGCCACCGGGTAGGCGGGCGAACTCTGAAGCCCGAGCCTGAGAAAGTGGAAGCCATCGCATCCTGGCCCACCCCCAGGATAAAGAAGCAGGTGATGTCCTTCTTGGGGACCGATGGGTACTATAGGAGGTTTGTTCCACACTATAGTAGCCTGGCGAAGCCCCTGACAGACCTCACCAAGAAGAAGCTGCCCTCTGCAGTCGATTGGACAGTGGACTGCGAGACAGACTTCCGGGCCCTAAAGGATGCCTTGTCCAGCCCACCAGTACTACAGGCAGCTGACTTCACGCGGCCGTTTGTAGTACAGACCGACACCAGTGACTTCGGCCTCGGTGCGATGCTCAGCCAGGTGGGCTCGGCGAGACAGGAGCACCCAGTCTTGTACCTGAGCAGGAAGCTGTTACCAAGGGAAGTGGCCTACTCCACGATGGAAAAGGAATGCCTAGCCATAGTGTGGGCCCTGCAGCGTCTGCAACCCTATCTATATGGGCGCCGCTTCATCGTGGAGACGGACCACAATCCCCTTGGGAGGTTGTTGCGATGGAGCCTTGCGCTGCAGCAATACAACTTCACCATTTGCCACAAAAGGGGCCGTGACCACGGTAACGCAGACGGGCTGTCCCGACAAAGAGAGGTCGCGGACGGACGCACGGGGGAACACCGGAGTGTGCTGCCCCCTAGCGCCCTCAAAAGGGGGGAGGTGTGAGGTAAATCCTGGGATATGAAGAGGAATTATGATTTCCAGTCATAATCGCTCTCATCACTCCGTGGTAGCACACCCCCCCCCTTCTCCTTCTCACCTTCTCAGATGTCCAACATCTGGAAAGGTGTCACAACCCATTCACACAGCAGAGGCAATCTCCTGTGATATGGAGATTAGATGAGTTGTGAACAAAGGACACAGGACGACCCCCTGCTGTGACCCTGTAACAAGAGTTGCTATCTCATTACCAGGCCATTGAAGCCACCAGACAGAACGACTCCGGTAAAATATGGTTACTATCTCGCGAGCCGTACGTCCGATAAATACGGCAACCATAAAAATGGTGTCTCCGCATGCGGACGATGCTGGCACACCTTTTTTATGGGAGTGGGACCTTGGGAAGTACCCCAGGCGTGATATCGGCCAGTAGGGAACTAGCAGACAAGCCATGAGTTCTCTCGTTTTGCAGCTAAATTCATAACTGTCAAAATGAGAGCATTGGCGTCCGCCTACGACGTTCTCAGGCAAAGTTATGATTAATAATCCCTTGGGAATATTATCCTGACTCAAAGCCGGGGGAGTGACATTGGTTCCCTGTGAGGTCACAGAGGTAGGAGGGGACAGGTATTCGGCCAGGTTGATAACCACAGTTCGGACATTTTAGCTTGTTCTTTGCTCGGGGGTCTGGTCGGGAAAGACCTGTGAGGGAGCTCCGGAAACCTGGTCTAACAGCGCCCCCCTGTGGCCAGACGCACAAGGTAACTGCTTGAACTGTATGCCTGTTTGTAACCCATACCTTGCCTGTAACTGTACTCTGACCTAACTGCATATTCTGTAGATTCCCTATTGTATATATTGTAGTTACTAGTGTGCCTTAGGCTGATTAAATTATATAACTAATCTTGGGCTGTTCTGTTATCTCGATCTTGAATCCCACGTCTGCGTGTTCGGCTTAATAGTTACCGTAAATCGGTTGGTGGCAGCGAGTTTGTGCCAAGGATCATTGTGGGGCAGCCGGTGAGATTAAAGGTGGTTTTCATATATTCCGTCCGCTGAGGTCGGGAGGAATATATACCTCACTCTCACCGGGAACCCTTCAATCCTCGGCACAGGAGAATAGCGGCCTCCTTGCTTATTTTCGGGCAATTCCATAATTGGCCTGACTATAAGAGGGGTGCTAGAGAGCGCGTCACGTGCTCTGTCTGTCGGTCGGGAGGTATAGAGGAGGGGTGTGACGCCCGCTTGTTACCCCCCCGATCGTGACACTTTCTAAGTAAAAAAAATTGTTTCAAAAATTGCGCTGATGTTAAGTGGACATGTGGGAAATGTTCTTTACTGACTATTTTGTGTGACATACAGTATCTTTCAGATTTAAAGGCATAACATTTCAAATTTTGAAAATTGTGAAATTTTCAAAATTTTTACCAAATTTCTGATATTTTCCTAAATAAACACACAAAATATGACCTTAATTCTACCACTAACATGATGTCCAATATGTCACAAAAAAGCAATGTCAGAATCAGCACGATCCGTTGAAGCATTCCAGAGTTATAACCTGTCAAAGTTACACTTGTCAGAAGTGCAAAAAATTGCCCGGTCATTAACCCCCCAACGACCCATTATGTTTTAAGTAACATTTTTGTGTTGAAAAAAAAAAATCATTTTTTCCTTCCACATTGCTTTTGTTCCTGTGAAGCACTTAAAGGATTTATAAACTTCTTGTATGTAATTTTAAGCAATGTGAGGGGTGCAGTTTTTAGAATGGTGTCACTTTTGGGTATTTTCTGTCACCTAGGCCTCTCAAAGTCACTTCAAATGTGATGTGGTCCCTAAAAAAATGTTTTGTAAATTTTGTTGGAAAATTGAGAAATTGCTGATGAACTTTGAATCCTTCTAACTTCCTAACAAAAAAAAAATTGTTTAAAAAATTGTGCTGGTGTAAAGTAGACATGTGGGAACTATTTTCTGACATAACTCAGATTTATGGCTATAAAATGTCAAAGTTTGAAAACTGAAATTTTCTACAAATTTCCAATATTTTCACAAATAAATGTAAAAGTATCGGCCTAAATTTACAACTATAATGAAGTACAATATATCACAAAAAATGTCAGAATCACCGGTATCTGCTGAAGTGTTCCAGAGTTATTACCTGTTAGGGCTTGTTCGCACATACCTGCTGATTATTCTGCAGCGATTTTACAGCACATGTGCGCTTCAAATCGCTGCAGAAACACTGCGTAATGGATGCATTTTTTCTGTAGAAAAAAAGCCGATTTCATGCGCTCGCAATGATGCCCCCACCATAGACAGAGTGGGAGCAGCATCCAAAGCGCACAAATAATTGACATGCTTTATGAACGCACGGATTTGGGTTAAAATTTTAGCATTCAAATCGCTGCAATCAAAAAAGCAACGTGCGCACGTATCATGCACAATCTACATAGATTGTGCAGGGGACGCAGGACACATGCATTTACGCTGCAGTGCAATACGCATGAGCCCTAAAATTGACACTGGTCAGAATCGTAAAAAATAGCCCAGTCATTAAAGTGTTTTCAGGCCTAGGGGGTGAAGGGGTTAATGACAAGGGATTGTGTTACAGGCAAAGTATATCTTTGTACCATGTTAGCCAGTAGAGATAAAAAAAAATTGTTTAAAAGAACGGAGAGTCCTCAGTGGTTGATGCCACTGAGGGGATTTAGCATGAGATTTCATATAACTTCCCTGGGTGTAATGTGTAGGCATCCGAATACTTTTGTCCATATAGTATGTAATAGGTTCTGCTTCTTCCAAGGTTGGAGATTGCTCCTCTGGTATGTGAACTAGGATCATAATCACTTTTGGTTTATATTTTAGTAAAACGCGAACAAAGGGAGGAAATAAATGTCCCCAACAAGAGGCGCCGTTTGCAGCCATGGTAAGCCATATTTATATCTGTATCTTTTATTTTCCTTTGTTTTATTAACAACTCAAACACGGTACAGCTGACATAATGTACACCGTTACAGGTACATGGATGGTGGCATTTTACACATAGTAATAGGCAGTCATGTAGTTTTCATGGCACCTGCTTTACCTAAAACAAAATAGTGTTGTTGTTCATACACCCTAGCATTTATACATTTAACAGATTTGTATTAAGTATACAGACAACTTAATCTAATCAAAGAACCTAAACAAAACAAAAGGCAACAATAACAGCTACACAGCATCTCAATATCCATATACTGCTGGACAGTATTCTAACACCTAGAGGGATCTATGTCACAATCATTCCCTTTAATCTTCTGTAAGTGTGTCGAGAAAGGAGTTCCACAGGCTCCAGATTTTGTTGAATTTTTCTGGGCATCCCCTATTGTAACGCACGACCCCTTCATAGGGTATGATTTAATTAACTAATTTGACCCAGGACAGTACTGTTGGATGTGAACCTCCCATCCACCTTAGAGCTATCAACGTCCTAGCCATGAACAAGGTTTCCCTAACAAATATTTTCATGTAATGATCCCATGACTCCTGTTCCATTACCCCAAACAGACACAATAGTCACCCGGAACAGGAATTGATACAACAGATGGGGATCTACGCAGCATGTGGATCCAATTACTAAACTTAGGACCAAAAGCGAACCTCTGGAGGCAGGCAGACAAGAATGGCCACTCCACCGAGTCAAATGCCTTGACCGCGTCCAGTGAGGCCAAGGGCCACTCGTTTTCCGGGACCAACATACTGTATTGCACTATAGACTGGACCCATCTAATATTTATAGAGTTGTTTTTCCCAGTCATAAATCCTGTTTCATCCGGGTGCACTCCATCTAGTATAACAGAATTAAGCTGGGACGCCAATATTTTGGTAAAAATCTTGTAGTCAGCATTGACCAATGATATAGAGCGGTATGAGCCACAGTCCAGTGATCCTTTCCCTCCTTCCTCAGCACAAGAATATGCGGTTTGTATAGAGAGGCAGATAGAGAGCCACCAATTGAAAAGTGTGAAAAAATATCAAAAGGACCGGGGCCAAGGTGTCACAAATATTTGCCGTAAAAGTCTATTTGAAGGCCGTCTGGACCGGGAGATTTCCCTCTAGCCATATCTGAGATGGCTGTTGTTACTTCTTCTGTTATTATGTCTGCCTCTAGAAACTCTCGTTGTGACTGACTCAATATTTGACATTCTACATCTGAAATATGCCAAACAATCCTGGACCCCATGAACACTTTTAGAGCTGTACAAAGTTTTATAGAACGTGTAGAAACATTGTGAGATGCCCTCAGGGGATGTGACAATCGAACCATCCGCCTTTCATATTCCCAGTACTGTATTTGAAGCATTATGCTGCCTAACCATATATGCAAGTAATTTGTTTGACTGGTTCCCAAGCTCAAAGTATGACTGTCGGGTGAAGAATAGCTTACGCTTAGATTTAGTTTCAGAGTGTTGTACATATGTCCTATATGAATGCAACTAAGCCGCGCTGTTCCCATCAGTTGTGTTAGATATATATCTTGCCTCTGAGTCCCTGAGTCTTCTTCCTATTATGTCATCCTCCTCCCTTGTCATCCGTTTAAGATATGTTATGGTGGAGGTTCCATCATGCTTTGGGGCTGTGTGGCCAATGCCGGCACCGGGAATCTTGTTAAAGTTGAGGGTCGCATGGATTCAACTCAGTATCAGCAGATTCTTGACAATAATGTGCAAGAATCAGTGATGAAGTTGAAGTTACGCAGGGGATGGATATTCAGCAAGACAATGATCCAAAACACCGCTCCAAATCTACTCAGGCATTCATGCAGAGGAACAATTACAATGTTCTGGAATGGCCATCCCAGTCCCCAGACCTGAATATCATTGAACATCTGTGGGATGATTTGAAGTGTGCTGTCCATGCTTGGCGACCATCAAACTTAACTGAATTGGAATTGTTTTGTAACCAGGAATGGTCAAATATACCTTCATCCAGGATCCAGGAACTCATTAAAAGCTACACTAAGGGGCACTTTGCACACTGCGACATCGCAGGCCGATGCTGCGATGCCGAGTGTGATAGTCCCCGCCCCCGTCGCAGCAGCGATATGTGGTGATAGCTGGCGTAGCGAAAATTATCGCTACGCCAGCTTCACACACACACTCAACTGCCGTGCGACGTCCCTGTGGACGGCGACCCGCCTCCTTGTTAAGGGGGCGGGTCGTGCGGCGTCACTGCGACGTCACACGGCAGGCGGCCAATCGGAGCGGAGGGGCGGAGATGAGCAGGATGTAAACATCCTGCCCACCTTCTTCCTTCCGCATATCCTACGGAAGCCGCGGTGACGCCGGTAGGAGATGTTCCTCGCTCCTGCGGCTTCACACACAGCGATGTGTGCTGCCGCAGGAGCGAGGAACAACATCGGACCGTCGCGTCAGCGTAATTATGAATTACGCCGACACTACACCGATGATACGATTACGACGCTTTTGCGCTCGTTAATCGTATCATCTAGGCTTTACACACTGCGATGTCGCATGCGATGCCGGATGTGCGTCACTTTCAATTTGACCCCACCGACATCGCACCTGCGATGTCGCAGTGTGCAAAGTGCCCCTAAGGCTATGTGCGCACGTTGCGTCGGAGTACCTGCAGTTTATTCTGCACGTTTTCCTTCCCTTGGTTTTTGACCAAATGGCTTTTGGCCATTTTTTAGCGCTAAAAACGCATGCGTTTTTACCGCGTTTTTAGTGCGTTTTGTGCGCTTTTTACCTGCGTTTTCACCTGCGTTTCTGCAGATGCGTTTTGTAGATCAAGACACTGAGAAATAAAGTTGGACTAGTCAAAAAGAATGAAAAAAGGATAAAATTTTAATAAAACTATATGGAAAATATCAATTATAATGAAATAATAGCGGTTATGCACATTATAACAGAAAAATAGGTAAAGTTTATTATTTTTTAGCATTTAAATTTTCGGTTATTGTGTGTGTGTAAAGGAACATTAGAATCCATTAATTTTTGGCCAGAAAAGCATGCATTTTTGGAGCCAAAATCGCAGTGGAAAAGCAGGTAAAAAGCATGAAAAACGCAGGAATTGTGATTTTGGTTGCTTTTTGCCATTTCTCATTGACTCCAATGTTAATGAAACGCTGCAGAAATGGCAAAAACAACTGACATGCTGCTTCTTTTTCAGCATGGTTTTTGACCACAAATATGCAAATTAAACGCTGCTGAAAAAAAAGCAAAGTGCAGACAGGATTTCTGGTTTTTCCATAGACTTTGCTGGAAAACAAAAACGCATGCGTTTTGGCACAAAAACGCTGCAGCTAAAAACGCTGCAGAAACGCGGAAAAAAACGCAACGTGCGAACATAGCCTAAGCGACTAGAGGCTGTTATTTTTGCAAAAGGAGGATCTACAAAATATTAATGTCACTCTTATGTTGAGGTGCCCATACTTTTGTACTGGTCAAATTTTGTTTAAATGCAGATTGCACATTTTCTGTTAGTACAATAAACCTCATTTCAATCCAGAAATATTACTCAGTCCATCAGTTATTAGATATATGAAACTGAAATAGCTGTTGCAAAAACCCAAATTGTTGTAAAGAAAAAAGGTTAACATTAATAGGGGTGCCCAAACTTTTTCATATGACTGTATATATACGTGTTAGTAAGAAACAAAAGCATTCATATATATGAGTGTTAGTTTACATCTACTAAACTATATACCTGAGTCTATGAAATGGCTGAATTAAGTATTTCTGTTTACTTAATTCTCACCCCCAACATCTGTACATACACGTGTCTACAGCAAAGGGTAGTCCCGAGTCAGCACAGCGCCTGAGTGTTATAATCAGGAGTAATACAGGCCTCTCCAGCGTGGAGTCTTAATGTATATCTTTCTGTATTATGTCAGTGTCAGAGGGAGACCTGAGGGGCCTGTTTTTCAGAGCACTCACCCCAATCTGCCTCGGTTATTGGCTCGTTCACCGCTGCTGGCCCTTTGATGTGCCAGCTGCGGGCGGTGCGGCTGATGATAAAATTATTAGTGGCGCTCACTGATCTCCAGATCTCCCCTCTGGTTCGCCCCTGCTGACTTGTGAAGCCACCTCCACCAGCTCCTCCACGTCCTCCTGGGGGTAAGCTGATCGCCGGGTGGTGGGACTCCACGGCGCTGCACGCTATGCAGCTGCAAAGCCTCGTGCAGGGAAGATGGCTGCCTCGTCTCACTGTCCGGCCTCAGTTGGTACAATATCTGCTGTCAGGAGTCGGGGGACAGTTCTGGTGGAATCGCTGGCCTCTAGAGAGTGTCCCCTACCTCAGGAACAACTTTGCAGGCGAGGGAGAGCAGGCAACAATATCAGGATATGCAGGATGGTGGGAGCACCTCTCATGTGCCTCCGCTCAGCTCAGCTACATCACTCCGCCCCATTCCAGTATCTTTACATTGCATTCTAAGGGGTACTTTGCACGCTGCGACATCGCAAGCCGATGCTGCGATGCCGAGCGCGATAGTCCCCGCCCCCGTCGCAACTGCAATATCCTTGTGATAGCTGCCGTAGCGAACATTATCGCTACGGCAGCTTCACATGGACTCACCTGTCCTGCGACCGTCGCTCTGGCCGGCGACCCGCCTCCTTATTAAGGGGGTGGGTCGTGCGGCGTCATAGCGACGTCACACGGCAGGCGGCCTATAGGAGCGGAGGGGCGGAGATGAGCGGGATGTAAGCATCCCGCCCACCTCCTTCCTTCCGCATATCCTACGGAAGCCGCGGTGACGCTGGTAGGAGATGTTCCTCGCTCCTGCGGCTTCACACACAGCGATGTGTGCTGCCGCAGGAGCGAGGAACAACATCGGACCGTTGCGTCAGCGTAATTATGGATTTCGCCGACACTGCACCGATGATACGATTACGACACTTTTGCACTCGTTAATCGTATCATCGAGCCTTTACACACTATGATGTCGCATGCGATGCCGGAAGTACGTCACTTTCAATTTGACCCCACCGACATCGCACCTGCGATGTTGTAGTGTGCAAAGCCCGCCTAAGGCTCTGCTTCACATTTCCAGTAGTTTCAGTATTTTAATGCATTTTAGGAAAACATAATGGAAATAAAAGGTTCCAAATCTATTCATTTATATGATAATGGAAGAGTCCTAAATTTTCTTTTGTTTAACCCCTTCACCCCCAGCGATATTCCGTTTTTGTTTTTTGCTCCCCTTCTTCCGAGAGCCGTCACTTTTTTATTGTTCCTTTAATCTTGCCATATAAGAGCGTACGTTTGAGGGACGAGTTGTACTTTTAAATGAATCCATTAGTTTTACCATATAATGTACTGGAAAATGGCAAAAAAATTCCAAGTGCAGAAAAATTGCAAAAAAAAGTGTGATTGCACAATTGTTTTTGGGATATTTTATTCACTGTGTTTACTATATGGTAAAACTGATATGGCGATGTGACGCCTCAGGTCAGTACGAATTCGTAGACACCAAACGTATGGATTTACTGTTATGTAATGGGTTAAAAAAAATTCAGATGTTTTTCCAAAAAAAGTGGCACACTTTCTGCGCTATTTTCTGAAAACTATAGCATTCTCATTCTTTGGGCTCTATGGTTCAGCGACCGCTTATTTTTTGCATCTCGAGCTGACATTTTTAACGGTACCATTTTTGGGCAGATGCTACATTTTTATTGCATTTTACGCAAAATTTGCAACGACCAAAAAACGTAATTTTGGCATTTGGATTTTTTTGCCGCTACGCCATTTATTGATGAGATATTTTAAATTTTGATATTTCTGAATGTGGCGATATCAAATATATCGTATATTTTTTATTTTTTTTTAACCCTTTAATTGTCAATGGGGTGAATGGGGGATGATTTAAACTTTTAGGTTTTTTAAATTTTTTAAAAGTTTGTCTTTTTCTTTTTTTTATTTTACTATTATAAGGATCAGCAGTCTGATCGCTTGTTCCTTTTTTGTAGAAGAAAAGCTGCTCTCCTCTCATACACGGCCCTCTGCCAGCTGTTAGGCTATGTGTCCACGTTGCTTTTCCTTACTTGCAGTTCTAAATGCACATTTTGTCCTTAATTGAATTAGCCAAAGTTGCCTTTTGCAGAACTTTAGCGCTGAAAACGCATGCGTATTTGCCGCGTATTTGGTGCATTTTTAGCGCTTTTTGAATGCTTTTTCAAATGCACTTTGACACATGCGTTTTGAACATCAAGACAATGATAAATAAAGTTACAACAGTCAAACAATATGAAAAAAGAGAAAAAAAAGGGACACATAAATATTTGTATGGAAAAAAAGAAAATAGCAAGATTTAATAGAATTATAGCGGTTATTTAATAAAAAACGGAAATATAACAATAAAATGATAATTTTCTTTACATAAATTGTCGGACTATGTGTGTGTGTAAAGGGACATATGAAATAATTATTTTGATGTGCAAAAAGCATGCGTTTTAGTAGTCCAAAACGCATGTTTTCTGCACCAAAAAAGCAGGTAAAACGTTGGAATTTTGATGTTTCTTGGTTACTCCCTGCTTTCTCATTGACTTCTATGTTATGTAAACGCACCTCAAATGGCAAAAACAATTCATGCTGCTTTTTAAAACGCATGTTTTTTGCCACAAAATATGCAAATTAAACGCAGCATTTTGAACTGCATGGTGGGCACAGGAAAACCCTATTTTCCATAGACTTTGCTGGGAAATCAAAACGCAGCCATTTGGGCACTAAGAAAGTGCAGTTGAAAACGCTGCAGAAAAGCATGAAAAAACGCACCGTGGACACAGGGCCTAAGAGGAACTGACTTATGATAGCTACAGGAGTCATCACATGACCCTGTGTTACCATGGCAATGATTGGATCTACGTGATCACAACATGTAACTTCCGATGGAGCCAGGTGACTGAGAGCTTACTGCGGCTGCGATGTACACCGCGCTGTCACGTTTTGACAGCGCGGTGTAAGGAGTTAACAGGCACGAGTGGAGAGCGGATCCATTTGTGTCTGATATCCACACATGTCAGCTATTCAAATCAACTCATATGCGTGGAACTCGCTGCCCGCGGCATCAGGCAGTGAGTATGCCGACATGAGGCATGACGTACACAGTGTCGGTAAGAGGTTACCTGTATTATTTTATTTATTTATTTATTTTTTTAATTATTCTTTTCCCGCAAACAATGATTGTGAAGGCTCACAAGGTGAGCTAGGGAAATGATCAGCGGATGTCAGTTATTCATTATAGCAGGTGCCCTGCTGTTATGGCTGCTGTGGATGCTATCACCAAATGCGGGTCACTAATCCACCCCTCTGAAATGGCTGTCGGTAGTGCCAGTTGTATCTCTTTGTTTATTTTAGGGTGAGGTCTCCCGCTTTGTACCCATCGTCACTAATAGCAGACACGATGATCTCAAGCCGAGTAATAGCTTGTGGTCACCCAGCTATATTGCTCCATATAGGCTCGGTCTGGCCCGCCGGGGCACCGGGGAATCCCCCGGTAGGCCTCGGGCCCTCAGGGGGCCCCACGTGCCTTAATTTATGCGGGGCTGTGTACAGCGCCGCGGGGCCACCGGTTTTTCACGGCCGGCGCTATGTGCGGCAGACTGGGCAGGGCCCCCACGCTCTGATGGGCCCCTCCTCCCACACTCTGAGGGCCCCCAGCCTTTCAATTACACACTGCAGCGATAGCACACGATCCGTACTATCGCTGCAGTTTTTGCGGGTGCAGAAGGACCTGTGGTGACATCACAGACAGTCATGTGACTCACCGTAGGTCCTGCACCGCTCGCTGTTCAAATGTACGTGCATCCTTCAGACGCTCGTACATGTGAACAGTCCGGCCGGTGTCAGGAGGCGGAGGACCTGCTCAGCCCCGCACCGACACAGCGGCCGTCATCACACTGCCGCCGCCGGAGCAGCAGAGGAGAGGACGCGCAGGGATGCAGAGGAGAAGTAACTGCTCAGAAGGAGCCGAAGAAAAAAAAAATAATCATTCTCACCTGTTCTCCTCTGTTCCCGTGGTGCTCCAGACCGCAAGACACAGACCCCCTCAGTGACCCGTCCGGTGCACGGAGCCGCCGCTGCAGGTTGACTTCATTGCTTTACTGCAGTTAAATGCTTTACGGCGCTGCAAAGCATTTAATTGCAGTAAAGCCATGATGGCATTCTGCGGCAGCGGCGGCTCCGTGCACCGGACGAGATCATGGAGGGGTCCATGAGCCTGCGGACTGGTAAGGTAAGGACAGCGCAGGTACGGAGGACAGGTGAGAATAACGTGTGTGTGTGTGTGTGTGTGTGTGTGTGTGTGTGCGTGCGTGCGTGTGTGTGTGTGAACAATGGCATAATAGGGGACAGGAAGAGAGGCCCATTGCTAGAGTACACAAGGCTGGGGGGCCCATTGCTACCCCCAGTGTCAGTGTCATTATCCTGTACCCCCAATGTCAGTGTCATTATCCTGTACCCCCAGTGTCAGTGTTATTATCCTGTCCCCCCAGTGTCAGTGTCATTATCCTGTAACCCCAGTGTCAGTGTCATTATCCTGTACCCCCAGTGTCAGTGTCATTATCCTATACCCCCAGTGTCAGTGTCATTATCCTGTACCTCCAGTGTCATTATCCTGTACTCCAGTGTCAGTGTCATTATCCTGTACCTCCAGTGTCAGTGTCATTGTCCTGTACTCCAGTGTCAGTGTCATTATCCTGTATCCCCAGTGTCATTATCCTGTACCCCAGTGTCTGTGTCATTATCCTGTTCCTCCAGTGTCAGTGTCATTATCCTGTACTCCCAGTGTCAGTGTCATTATCCTGTACCCCCAGTGTCAGTGTCATTATCCT
>NW_027445300.1:0-54212 GCF_048569485.1 Anomaloglossus baeobatrachus
GCCTAGCCCATACATCTACATTCCTCCTTTTATTCGACATGTCCGCGAGACCCCCGGGTCGAGCCACTCTCTTAGAAGGTCTGGATCCGACCAACGGCGGCTGCTGGCACAGGGGCAGCACAAAAGCATTTTTGTGGGTTCGGATATTCAGAAACCCATGAATGAAGGATGACGTGTTTTAAACAATAATGAAAACTGTTGAAAAAAGGGCTTGGGATCTTTACTCCAAAACTATAACAGATGCAAGCTTGTCCTGTTTGGTGGAGATGATATTTAATAAAATAAGTAGAAATCCACTAAAAGTTTTGTTTGGTTATCTTGCAATCCCGAGATAATCGTCTCCATGCTCCAAATCCATTTTAAAGCCATTTTTAAGGCATTTCGCGCATACATGAAATGAACACATTTTTCTCCAAAACTATAACAGATGCAAGCTTGTCCTGTTTGGTGGAGATGATATTTAATAAAATAAGTAGAAATCCACTAAAAGTTTTGTTTGGTTATCTTGCAATCCCGAGATAATCGTCTCCATGCTCCAAATCCATTTTAAAGCCATTTTTAAGGCATTTCGCGCATACATGAAATGAACACATTTTTCTCCAAAACTATAACAGATGCAAGCTTGTCCTGTTTGGTGGAGATGATATTTAATAAAATAAGTAGAAATCCACTAAAAGTTTTGTTTGGTTATCTTGCAATCCCGAGATAATCGTCTCCATGCTCCAAATCCATTTTAAAGCCATTTTTAAGGCATTTCGCGCATACATGAAATGAACACATTTTTCTCCAAAACTATAACAGATGCAAGCTTGTCCTGTTTGGTGGAGATGATATTTAATAAAATAAGTAGAAATCCACTAAAAGTTTTGTTTGGTTATCTTGCAATCCCGAGATAATCGTCTCCATGCTCCAAATCCATTTTAAAGCCATTTTTAAGGCATTTCGCGCATACATGAAATGAACACATTTTTCTCCAAAACTATAACAGATGCAAGCTTGTCCTGTTTGGTGGAGATGATATTTAATAAAATAAGTAGAAATCCACTAAAAGTTTTGTTTGGTTATCTTGCAATCCCGAGATAATCGTCTCCATGCTCCAAATCCATTTTAAAGCCATTTTTAAGGCATTTCGCGCATACATGAAATGAACACATTTTTCTCCAAAACTATAACAGATGCAAGCTTGTCCTGTTTGGTGGAGATGATATTTAATAAAATAAGTAGAAATCCACTAAAAGTTTTGTTTGGTTATCTTGCAATCCCGAGATAATCGTCTCCATGCTCCAAATCCATTTTAAAGCCATTTTTAAGGCATTTCGCGCATACATGAAATGAACACATTTTTCTCGCTTTTTGTGTGAATTGGAAAGCCAGGTTAGGACTCTTCACTGGAGCAAAAAAAATTGGCCAACAAGAACATCTTTGTAACCGGGACTCAAGAACATTGTTGCATAAAGCTTAGTTGATCCCACCTAAAGTTCTCTTGCCACCACTCCACTGTAAGCTTGGACTGATGAAGCTGTTTGTGAAAGCGCTACTGAAAGAAGGAGAGATGTTTAAGTACCTGTGTACCAAGTTTCAGGGACTGTCAGAATCAAGTCTGAAGGAAGGTGTGATGCCCTGGCAAAACCAGGTAGTTACAGATAGGCCCCCGCACAACACCTTTCCTCACTTAGGAAACACACAGCCGACCTGAAACCCTAGTCACCTAGGACACTGAAGCCAGGACCGAAACCAGCGGCCTAGCTAATTAAATGATTGAGGGCAGGATTATAGGTCCTATCCCACCTAAAGTCCCTCAAAGAAGACAACAGCCCACTGATAGGGATAAGGCCACCGCCAGGGCCCTTAGATCCCACGGGCCAGCGCCTGCGGGCACGGCTCCTTAGGCCATATCCAGCCGGGAGCGGACTCCTGAGTTCCAGACCAGGCAGTCCACCATACACAAAAACAAGTGCAGAGTAAAGGACAGCGACCACCAGCCTGGGTGGGGGACCTGAATGCAACCGGCCGGGGCGGCAGGCCACCAGCACCTTTGGTTTACCGAAAGACTCGTGTGATTCATTTACTGTGAGTAACCAAACATCCCCCTGCTTGCTCAGGCGCGCCGGCCCTTGCCATCACCATACCCTGCACAAAGACACTGGGCCCCGGGGCAATCATCCCTACACACGGAGGGGTTAACATCCAGCTGCCACTACATCTCTCCCGGGTATCCCATAACGGCAGCGGTGGTGTCCCACCTCACCACACACCGTTGGTGGCGTCACAAACTTAATACGGCCTAGCCCATACATCTACATTCCTCCTTTTATTCGACATGTCCGCGAGACCCCCGGGTCGAGCCACTCTCTTAGAAGGTCTGGATCCGACCAACGGCGGCTGCTGGCACAGGGGCAGCACAAAAGCATTTTTGTGGGTTCGGATATTCAGAAACCCATGAATGAAGGATGACGTGTTTTAAACAATAATGAAAACTGTTGAAAAAAGGGCTTGGGACTCTTTGAAAGAACTCCAAAACTATAACAGATGCAAGCTTGTCCTGTTTGGTGGAGATGATATTTAATAAAATAAGTAGAAATCCACTAAAAGTTTTGTTTGGTTATCTTGCAATCCCGAGATAATCGTCTCCATGCTCCAAATCCATTTTAAAGCCATTTTTAAGGCATTTCGCGCATACATGAAATGAACACATTTTTCTCCAAAACTATAACAGATGCAAGCTTGTCCTGTTTGGTGGAGATGATATTTAATAAAATAAGTAGAAATCCACTAAAAGTTTTGTTTGGTTATCTTGCAATCCCGAGATAATCGTCTCCATGCTCCAAATCCATTTTAAAGCCATTTTTAAGGCATTTCGCGCATACATGAAATGAACACATTTTTCTCCAAAACTATAACAGATGCAAGCTTGTCCTGTTTGGTGGAGATGATATTTAATAAAATAAGTAGAAATCCACTAAAAGTTTTGTTTGGTTATCTTGCAATCCCGAGATAATCGTCTCCATGCTCCAAATCCATTTTAAAGCCATTTTTAAGGCATTTCGCGCATACATGAAATGAACACATTTTTCTCCAAAACTATAACAGATGCAAGCTTGTCCTGTTTGGTGGAGATGATATTTAATAAAATAAGTAGAAATCCACTAAAAGTTTTGTTTGGTTATCTTGCAATCCCGAGATAATCGTCTCCATGCTCCAAATCCATTTTAAAGCCATTTTTAAGGCATTTCGCGCATACATGAAATGAACACATTTTTCTCCAAAACTATAACAGATGCAAGCTTGTCCTGTTTGGTGGAGATGATATTTAATAAAATAAGTAGAAATCCACTAAAAGTTTTGTTTGGTTATCTTGCAATCCCGAGATAATCGTCTCCATGCTCCAAATCCATTTTAAAGCCATTTTTAAGGCATTTCGCGCATACATGAAATGAACACATTTTTCTCCAAAACTATAACAGATGCAAGCTTGTCCTGTTTGGTGGAGATGATATTTAATAAAATAAGTAGAAATCCACTAAAAGTTTTGTTTGGTTATCTTGCAATCCCGAGATAATCGTCTCCATGCTCCAAATCCATTTTAAAGCCATTTTTAAGGCATTTCGCGCATACATGAAATGAACACATTTTTCTCCAAAACTATAACAGATGCAAGCTTGTCCTGTTTGGTGGAGATGATATTTAATAAAATAAGTAGAAATCCACTAAAAGTTTTGTTTGGTTATCTTGCAATCCCGAGATAATCGTCTCCATGCTCCAAATCCATTTTAAAGCCATTTTTAAGGCATTTCGCGCATACATGAAATGAACACATTTTTCTCCAAAACTATAACAGATGCAAGCTTGTCCTGTTTGGTGGAGATGATATTTAATAAAATAAGTAGAAATCCACTAAAAGTTTTGTTTGGTTATCTTGCAATCCCGAGATAATCGTCTCCATGCTCCAAATCCATTTTAAAGCCATTTTTAAGGCATTTCGCGCATACATGAAATGAACACATTTTTCTCCAAAACTATAACAGATGCAAGCTTGTCCTGTTTGGTGGAGATGATATTTAATAAAATAAGTAGAAATCCACTAAAAGTTTTGTTTGGTTATCTTGCAATCCCGAGATAATCGTCTCCATGCTCCAAATCCATTTTAAAGCCATTTTTAAGGCATTTCGCGCATACATGAAATGAACACATTTTTCTCCAAAACTATAACAGATGCAAGCTTGTCCTGTTTGGTGGAGATGATATTTAATAAAATAAGTAGAAATCCACTAAAAGTTTTGTTTGGTTATCTTGCAATCCCGAGATAATCGTCTCCATGCTCCAAATCCATTTTAAAGCCATTTTTAAGGCATTTCGCGCATACATGAAATGAACACATTTTTCTCCAAAACTATAACAGATGCAAGCTTGTCCTGTTTGGTGGAGATGATATTTAATAAAATAAGTAGAAATCCACTAAAAGTTTTGTTTGGTTATCTTGCAATCCCGAGATAATCGTCTCCATGCTCCAAATCCATTTTAAAGCCATTTTTAAGGCATTTCGCGCATACATGAAATGAACACATTTTTCTCCAAAACTATAACAGATGCAAGCTTGTCCTGTTTGGTGGAGATGATATTTAATAAAATAAGTAGAAATCCACTAAAAGTTTTGTTTGGTTATCTTGCAATCCCGAGATAATCGTCTCCATGCTCCAAATCCATTTTAAAGCCATTTTTAAGGCATTTCGCGCATACATGAAATGAACACATTTTTCTCCAAAACTATAACAGATGCAAGCTTGTCCTGTTTGGTGGAGATGATATTTAATAAAATAAGTAGAAATCCACTAAAAGTTTTGTTTGGTTATCTTGCAATCCCGAGATAATCGTCTCCATGCTCCAAATCCATTTTAAAGCCATTTTTAAGGCATTTCGCGCATACATGAAATGAACACATTTTTCTCCAAAACTATAACAGATGCAAGCTTGTCCTGTTTGGTGGAGATGATATTTAATAAAATAAGTAGAAATCCACTAAAAGTTTTGTTTGGTTATCTTGCAATCCCGAGATAATCGTCTCCATGCTCCAAATCCATTTTAAAGCCATTTTTAAGGCATTTCGCGCATACATGAAATGAACACATTTTTCTCCAAAACTATAACAGATGCAAGCTTGTCCTGTTTGGTGGAGATGATATTTAATAAAATAAGTAGAAATCCACTAAAAGTTTTGTTTGGTTATCTTGCAATCCCGAGATAATCGTCTCCATGCTCCAAATCCATTTTAAAGCCATTTTTAAGGCATTTCGCGCATACATGAAATGAACACATTTTTCTCCAAAACTATAACAGATGCAAGCTTGTCCTGTTTGGTGGAGATGATATTTAATAAAATAAGTAGAAATCCACTAAAAGTTTTGTTTGGTTATCTTGCAATCCCGAGATAATCGTCTCCATGCTCCAAATCCATTTTAAAGCCATTTTTAAGGCATTTCGCGCATACATGAAATGAACACATTTTTCTCCAAAACTATAACAGATGCAAGCTTGTCCTGTTTGGTGGAGATGATATTTAATAAAATAAGTAGAAATCCACTAAAAGTTTTGTTTGGTTATCTTGCAATCCCGAGATAATCGTCTCCATGCTCCAAATCCATTTTAAAGCCATTTTTAAGGCATTTCGCGCATACATGAAATGAACACATTTTTCTCCAAAACTATAACAGATGCAAGCTTGTCCTGTTTGGTGGAGATGATATTTAATAAAATAAGTAGAAATCCACTAAAAGTTTTGTTTGGTTATCTTGCAATCCCGAGATAATCGTCTCCATGCTCCAAATCCATTTTAAAGCCATTTTTAAGGCATTTCGCGCATACATGAAATGAACACATTTTTCTCCAAAACTATAACAGATGCAAGCTTGTCCTGTTTGGTGGAGATGATATTTAATAAAATAAGTAGAAATCCACTAAAAGTTTTGTTTGGTTATCTTGCAATCCCGAGATAATCGTCTCCATGCTCCAAATCCATTTTAAAGCCATTTTTAAGGCATTTCGCGCATACATGAAATGAACACATTTTTCTCCAAAACTATAACAGATGCAAGCTTGTCCTGTTTGGTGGAGATGATATTTAATAAAATAAGTAGAAATCCACTAAAAGTTTTGTTTGGTTATCTTGCAATCCCGAGATAATCGTCTCCATGCTCCAAATCCATTTTAAAGCCATTTTTAAGGCATTTCGCGCATACATGAAATGAACACATTTTTCTCCAAAACTATAACAGATGCAAGCTTGTCCTGTTTGGTGGAGATGATATTTAATAAAATAAGTAGAAATCCACTAAAAGTTTTGTTTGGTTATCTTGCAATCCCGAGATAATCGTCTCCATGCTCCAAATCCATTTTAAAGCCATTTTTAAGGCATTTCGCGCATACATGAAATGAACACATTTTTCTCCAAAACTATAACAGATGCAAGCTTGTCCTGTTTGGTGGAGATGATATTTAATAAAATAAGTAGAAATCCACTAAAAGTTTTGTTTGGTTATCTTGCAATCCCGAGATAATCGTCTCCATGCTCCAAATCCATTTTAAAGCCATTTTTAAGGCATTTCGCGCATACATGAAATGAACACATTTTTCTCCAAAACTATAACAGATGCAAGCTTGTCCTGTTTGGTGGAGATGATATTTAATAAAATAAGTAGAAATCCACTAAAAGTTTTGTTTGGTTATCTTGCAATCCCGAGATAATCGTCTCCATGCTCCAAATCCATTTTAAAGCCATTTTTAAGGCATTTCGCGCATACATGAAATGAACACATTTTTCTCCAAAACTATAACAGATGCAAGCTTGTCCTGTTTGGTGGAGATGATATTTAATAAAATAAGTAGAAATCCACTAAAAGTTTTGTTTGGTTATCTTGCAATCCCGAGATAATCGTCTCCATGCTCCAAATCCATTTTAAAGCCATTTTTAAGGCATTTCGCGCATACATGAAATGAACACATTTTTCTCCAAAACTATAACAGATGCAAGCTTGTCCTGTTTGGTGGAGATGATATTTAATAAAATAAGTAGAAATCCACTAAAAGTTTTGTTTGGTTATCTTGCAATCCCGAGATAATCGTCTCCATGCTCCAAATCCATTTTAAAGCCATTTTTAAGGCATTTCGCGCATACATGAAATGAACACATTTTTCTCCAAAACTATAACAGATGCAAGCTTGTCCTGTTTGGTGGAGATGATATTTAATAAAATAAGTAGAAATCCACTAAAAGTTTTGTTTGGTTATCTTGCAATCCCGAGATAATCGTCTCCATGCTCCAAATCCATTTTAAAGCCATTTTTAAGGCATTTCGCGCATACATGAAATGAACACATTTTTCTCCAAAACTATAACAGATGCAAGCTTGTCCTGTTTGGTGGAGATGATATTTAATAAAATAAGTAGAAATCCACTAAAAGTTTTGTTTGGTTATCTTGCAATCCCGAGATAATCGTCTCCATGCTCCAAATCCATTTTAAAGCCATTTTTAAGGCATTTCGCGCATACATGAAATGAACACATTTTTCTCCAAAACTATAACAGATGCAAGCTTGTCCTGTTTGGTGGAGATGATATTTAATAAAATAAGTAGAAATCCACTAAAAGTTTTGTTTGGTTATCTTGCAATCCCGAGATAATCGTCTCCATGCTCCAAATCCATTTTAAAGCCATTTTTAAGGCATTTCGCGCATACATGAAATGAACACATTTTTCTCCAAAACTATAACAGATGCAAGCTTGTCCTGTTTGGTGGAGATGATATTTAATAAAATAAGTAGAAATCCACTAAAAGTTTTGTTTGGTTATCTTGCAATCCCGAGATAATCGTCTCCATGCTCCAAATCCATTTTAAAGCCATTTTTAAGGCATTTCGCGCATACATGAAATGAACACATTTTTCTCCAAAACTATAACAGATGCAAGCTTGTCCTGTTTGGTGGAGATGATATTTAATAAAATAAGTAGAAATCCACTAAAAGTTTTGTTTGGTTATCTTGCAATCCCGAGATAATCGTCTCCATGCTCCAAATCCATTTTAAAGCCATTTTTAAGGCATTTCGCGCATACATGAAATGAACACATTTTTCTCCAAAACTATAACAGATGCAAGCTTGTCCTGTTTGGTGGAGATGATATTTAATAAAATAAGTAGAAATCCACTAAAAGTTTTGTTTGGTTATCTTGCAATCCCGAGATAATCGTCTCCATGCTCCAAATCCATTTTAAAGCCATTTTTAAGGCATTTCGCGCATACATGAAATGAACACATTTTTCTCCAAAACTATAACAGATGCAAGCTTGTCCTGTTTGGTGGAGATGATATTTAATAAAATAAGTAGAAATCCACTAAAAGTTTTGTTTGGTTATCTTGCAATCCCGAGATAATCGTCTCCATGCTCCAAATCCATTTTAAAGCCATTTTTAAGGCATTTCGCGCATACATGAAATGAACACATTTTTCTCCAAAACTATAACAGATGCAAGCTTGTCCTGTTTGGTGGAGATGATATTTAATAAAATAAGTAGAAATCCACTAAAAGTTTTGTTTGGTTATCTTGCAATCCCGAGATAATCGTCTCCATGCTCCAAATCCATTTTAAAGCCATTTTTAAGGCATTTCGCGCATACATGAAATGAACACATTTTTCTCCAAAACTATAACAGATGCAAGCTTGTCCTGTTTGGTGGAGATGATATTTAATAAAATAAGTAGAAATCCACTAAAAGTTTTGTTTGGTTATCTTGCAATCCCGAGATAATCGTCTCCATGCTCCAAATCCATTTTAAAGCCATTTTTAAGGCATTTCGCGCATACATGAAATGAACACATTTTTCTCCAAAACTATAACAGATGCAAGCTTGTCCTGTTTGGTGGAGATGATATTTAATAAAATAAGTAGAAATCCACTAAAAGTTTTGTTTGGTTATCTTGCAATCCCGAGATAATCGTCTCCATGCTCCAAATCCATTTTAAAGCCATTTTTAAGGCATTTCGCGCATACATGAAATGAACACATTTTTCTCCAAAACTATAACAGATGCAAGCTTGTCCTGTTTGGTGGAGATGATATTTAATAAAATAAGTAGAAATCCACTAAAAGTTTTGTTTGGTTATCTTGCAATCCCGAGATAATCGTCTCCATGCTCCAAATCCATTTTAAAGCCATTTTTAAGGCATTTCGCGCATACATGAAATGAACACATTTTTCTCCAAAACTATAACAGATGCAAGCTTGTCCTGTTTGGTGGAGATGATATTTAATAAAATAAGTAGAAATCCACTAAAAGTTTTGTTTGGTTATCTTGCAATCCCGAGATAATCGTCTCCATGCTCCAAATCCATTTTAAAGCCATTTTTAAGGCATTTCGCGCATACATGAAATGAACACATTTTTCTCCAAAACTATAACAGATGCAAGCTTGTCCTGTTTGGTGGAGATGATATTTAATAAAATAAGTAGAAATCCACTAAAAGTTTTGTTTGGTTATCTTGCAATCCCGAGATAATCGTCTCCATGCTCCAAATCCATTTTAAAGCCATTTTTAAGGCATTTCGCGCATACATGAAATGAACACATTTTTCTCCAAAACTATAACAGATGCAAGCTTGTCCTGTTTGGTGGAGATGATATTTAATAAAATAAGTAGAAATCCACTAAAAGTTTTGTTTGGTTATCTTGCAATCCCGAGATAATCGTCTCCATGCTCCAAATCCATTTTAAAGCCATTTTTAAGGCATTTCGCGCATACATGAAATGAACACATTTTTCTCCAAAACTATAACAGATGCAAGCTTGTCCTGTTTGGTGGAGATGATATTTAATAAAATAAGTAGAAATCCACTAAAAGTTTTGTTTGGTTATCTTGCAATCCCGAGATAATCGTCTCCATGCTCCAAATCCATTTTAAAGCCATTTTTAAGGCATTTCGCGCATACATGAAATGAACACATTTTTCTCCAAAACTATAACAGATGCAAGCTTGTCCTGTTTGGTGGAGATGATATTTAATAAAATAAGTAGAAATCCACTAAAAGTTTTGTTTGGTTATCTTGCAATCCCGAGATAATCGTCTCCATGCTCCAAATCCATTTTAAAGCCATTTTTAAGGCATTTCGCGCATACATGAAATGAACACATTTTTCTCCAAAACTATAACAGATGCAAGCTTGTCCTGTTTGGTGGAGATGATATTTAATAAAATAAGTAGAAATCCACTAAAAGTTTTGTTTGGTTATCTTGCAATCCCGAGATAATCGTCTCCATGCTCCAAATCCATTTTAAAGCCATTTTTAAGGCATTTCGCGCATACATGAAATGAACACATTTTTCTCCAAAACTATAACAGATGCAAGCTTGTCCTGTTTGGTGGAGATGATATTTAATAAAATAAGTAGAAATCCACTAAAAGTTTTGTTTGGTTATCTTGCAATCCCGAGATAATCGTCTCCATGCTCCAAATCCATTTTAAAGCCATTTTTAAGGCATTTCGCGCATACATGAAATGAACACATTTTTCTCCAAAACTATAACAGATGCAAGCTTGTCCTGTTTGGTGGAGATGATATTTAATAAAATAAGTAGAAATCCACTAAAAGTTTTGTTTGGTTATCTTGCAATCCCGAGATAATCGTCTCCATGCTCCAAATCCATTTTAAAGCCATTTTTAAGGCATTTCGCGCATACATGAAATGAACACATTTTTCTCCAAAACTATAACAGATGCAAGCTTGTCCTGTTTGGTGGAGATGATATTTAATAAAATAAGTAGAAATCCACTAAAAGTTTTGTTTGGTTATCTTGCAATCCCGAGATAATCGTCTCCATGCTCCAAATCCATTTTAAAGCCATTTTTAAGGCATTTCGCGCATACATGAAATGAACACATTTTTCTCCAAAACTATAACAGATGCAAGCTTGTCCTGTTTGGTGGAGATGATATTTAATAAAATAAGTAGAAATCCACTAAAAGTTTTGTTTGGTTATCTTGCAATCCCGAGATAATCGTCTCCATGCTCCAAATCCATTTTAAAGCCATTTTTAAGGCATTTCGCGCATACATGAAATGAACACATTTTTCTCCAAAACTATAACAGATGCAAGCTTGTCCTGTTTGGTGGAGATGATATTTAATAAAATAAGTAGAAATCCACTAAAAGTTTTGTTTGGTTATCTTGCAATCCCGAGATAATCGTCTCCATGCTCCAAATCCATTTTAAAGCCATTTTTAAGGCATTTCGCGCATACATGAAATGAACACATTTTTCTCCAAAACTATAACAGATGCAAGCTTGTCCTGTTTGGTGGAGATGATATTTAATAAAATAAGTAGAAATCCACTAAAAGTTTTGTTTGGTTATCTTGCAATCCCGAGATAATCGTCTCCATGCTCCAAATCCATTTTAAAGCCATTTTTAAGGCATTTCGCGCATACATGAAATGAACACATTTTTCTCCAAAACTATAACAGATGCAAGCTTGTCCTGTTTGGTGGAGATGATATTTAATAAAATAAGTAGAAATCCACTAAAAGTTTTGTTTGGTTATCTTGCAATCCCGAGATAATCGTCTCCATGCTCCAAATCCATTTTAAAGCCATTTTTAAGGCATTTCGCGCATACATGAAATGAACACATTTTTCTCCAAAACTATAACAGATGCAAGCTTGTCCTGTTTGGTGGAGATGATATTTAATAAAATAAGTAGAAATCCACTAAAAGTTTTGTTTGGTTATCTTGCAATCCCGAGATAATCGTCTCCATGCTCCAAATCCATTTTAAAGCCATTTTTAAGGCATTTCGCGCATACATGAAATGAACACATTTTTCTCCAAAACTATAACAGATGCAAGCTTGTCCTGTTTGGTGGAGATGATATTTAATAAAATAAGTAGAAATCCACTAAAAGTTTTGTTTGGTTATCTTGCAATCCCGAGATAATCGTCTCCATGCTCCAAATCCATTTTAAAGCCATTTTTAAGGCATTTCGCGCATACATGAAATGAACACATTTTTCTCCAAAACTATAACAGATGCAAGCTTGTCCTGTTTGGTGGAGATGATATTTAATAAAATAAGTAGAAATCCACTAAAAGTTTTGTTTGGTTATCTTGCAATCCCGAGATAATCGTCTCCATGCTCCAAATCCATTTTAAAGCCATTTTTAAGGCATTTCGCGCATACATGAAATGAACACATTTTTCTCCAAAACTATAACAGATGCAAGCTTGTCCTGTTTGGTGGAGATGATATTTAATAAAATAAGTAGAAATCCACTAAAAGTTTTGTTTGGTTATCTTGCAATCCCGAGATAATCGTCTCCATGCTCCAAATCCATTTTAAAGCCATTTTTAAGGCATTTCGCGCATACATGAAATGAACACATTTTTCTCCAAAACTATAACAGATGCAAGCTTGTCCTGTTTGGTGGAGATGATATTTAATAAAATAAGTAGAAATCCACTAAAAGTTTTGTTTGGTTATCTTGCAATCCCGAGATAATCGTCTCCATGCTCCAAATCCATTTTAAAGCCATTTTTAAGGCATTTCGCGCATACATGAAATGAACACATTTTTCTCCAAAACTATAACAGATGCAAGCTTGTCCTGTTTGGTGGAGATGATATTTAATAAAATAAGTAGAAATCCACTAAAAGTTTTGTTTGGTTATCTTGCAATCCCGAGATAATCGTCTCCATGCTCCAAATCCATTTTAAAGCCATTTTTAAGGCATTTCGCGCATACATGAAATGAACACATTTTTCTCCAAAACTATAACAGATGCAAGCTTGTCCTGTTTGGTGGAGATGATATTTAATAAAATAAGTAGAAATCCACTAAAAGTTTTGTTTGGTTATCTTGCAATCCCGAGATAATCGTCTCCATGCTCCAAATCCATTTTAAAGCCATTTTTAAGGCATTTCGCGCATACATGAAATGAACACATTTTTCTCCAAAACTATAACAGATGCAAGCTTGTCCTGTTTGGTGGAGATGATATTTAATAAAATAAGTAGAAATCCACTAAAAGTTTTGTTTGGTTATCTTGCAATCCCGAGATAATCGTCTCCATGCTCCAAATCCATTTTAAAGCCATTTTTAAGGCATTTCGCGCATACATGAAATGAACACATTTTTCTCCAAAACTATAACAGATGCAAGCTTGTCCTGTTTGGTGGAGATGATATTTAATAAAATAAGTAGAAATCCACTAAAAGTTTTGTTTGGTTATCTTGCAATCCCGAGATAATCGTCTCCATGCTCCAAATCCATTTTAAAGCCATTTTTAAGGCATTTCGCGCATACATGAAATGAACACATTTTTCTCCAAAACTATAACAGATGCAAGCTTGTCCTGTTTGGTGGAGATGATATTTAATAAAATAAGTAGAAATCCACTAAAAGTTTTGTTTGGTTATCTTGCAATCCCGAGATAATCGTCTCCATGCTCCAAATCCATTTTAAAGCCATTTTTAAGGCATTTCGCGCATACATGAAATGAACACATTTTTCTCCAAAACTATAACAGATGCAAGCTTGTCCTGTTTGGTGGAGATGATATTTAATAAAATAAGTAGAAATCCACTAAAAGTTTTGTTTGGTTATCTTGCAATCCCGAGATAATCGTCTCCATGCTCCAAATCCATTTTAAAGCCATTTTTAAGGCATTTCGCGCATACATGAAATGAACACATTTTTCTCCAAAACTATAACAGATGCAAGCTTGTCCTGTTTGGTGGAGATGATATTTAATAAAATAAGTAGAAATCCACTAAAAGTTTTGTTTGGTTATCTTGCAATCCCGAGATAATCGTCTCCATGCTCCAAATCCATTTTAAAGCCATTTTTAAGGCATTTCGCGCATACATGAAATGAACACATTTTTCTCCAAAACTATAACAGATGCAAGCTTGTCCTGTTTGGTGGAGATGATATTTAATAAAATAAGTAGAAATCCACTAAAAGTTTTGTTTGGTTATCTTGCAATCCCGAGATAATCGTCTCCATGCTCCAAATCCATTTTAAAGCCATTTTTAAGGCATTTCGCGCATACATGAAATGAACACATTTTTCTCCAAAACTATAACAGATGCAAGCTTGTCCTGTTTGGTGGAGATGATATTTAATAAAATAAGTAGAAATCCACTAAAAGTTTTGTTTGGTTATCTTGCAATCCCGAGATAATCGTCTCCATGCTCCAAATCCATTTTAAAGCCATTTTTAAGGCATTTCGCGCATACATGAAATGAACACATTTTTCTCCAAAACTATAACAGATGCAAGCTTGTCCTGTTTGGTGGAGATGATATTTAATAAAATAAGTAGAAATCCACTAAAAGTTTTGTTTGGTTATCTTGCAATCCCGAGATAATCGTCTCCATGCTCCAAATCCATTTTAAAGCCATTTTTAAGGCATTTCGCGCATACATGAAATGAACACATTTTTCTCCAAAACTATAACAGATGCAAGCTTGTCCTGTTTGGTGGAGATGATATTTAATAAAATAAGTAGAAATCCACTAAAAGTTTTGTTTGGTTATCTTGCAATCCCGAGATAATCGTCTCCATGCTCCAAATCCATTTTAAAGCCATTTTTAAGGCATTTCGCGCATACATGAAATGAACACATTTTTCTCCAAAACTATAACAGATGCAAGCTTGTCCTGTTTGGTGGAGATGATATTTAATAAAATAAGTAGAAATCCACTAAAAGTTTTGTTTGGTTATCTTGCAATCCCGAGATAATCGTCTCCATGCTCCAAATCCATTTTAAAGCCATTTTTAAGGCATTTCGCGCATACATGAAATGAACACATTTTTCTCCAAAACTATAACAGATGCAAGCTTGTCCTGTTTGGTGGAGATGATATTTAATAAAATAAGTAGAAATCCACTAAAAGTTTTGTTTGGTTATCTTGCAATCCCGAGATAATCGTCTCCATGCTCCAAATCCATTTTAAAGCCATTTTTAAGGCATTTCGCGCATACATGAAATGAACACATTTTTCTCCAAAACTATAACAGATGCAAGCTTGTCCTGTTTGGTGGAGATGATATTTAATAAAATAAGTAGAAATCCACTAAAAGTTTTGTTTGGTTATCTTGCAATCCCGAGATAATCGTCTCCATGCTCCAAATCCATTTTAAAGCCATTTTTAAGGCATTTCGCGCATACATGAAATGAACACATTTTTCTCCAAAACTATAACAGATGCAAGCTTGTCCTGTTTGGTGGAGATGATATTTAATAAAATAAGTAGAAATCCACTAAAAGTTTTGTTTGGTTATCTTGCAATCCCGAGATAATCGTCTCCATGCTCCAAATCCATTTTAAAGCCATTTTTAAGGCATTTCGCGCATACATGAAATGAACACATTTTTCTCCAAAACTATAACAGATGCAAGCTTGTCCTGTTTGGTGGAGATGATATTTAATAAAATAAGTAGAAATCCACTAAAAGTTTTGTTTGGTTATCTTGCAATCCCGAGATAATCGTCTCCATGCTCCAAATCCATTTTAAAGCCATTTTTAAGGCATTTCGCGCATACATGAAATGAACACATTTTTCTCCAAAACTATAACAGATGCAAGCTTGTCCTGTTTGGTGGAGATGATATTTAATAAAATAAGTAGAAATCCACTAAAAGTTTTGTTTGGTTATCTTGCAATCCCGAGATAATCGTCTCCATGCTCCAAATCCATTTTAAAGCCATTTTTAAGGCATTTCGCGCATACATGAAATGAACACATTTTTCTCCAAAACTATAACAGATGCAAGCTTGTCCTGTTTGGTGGAGATGATATTTAATAAAATAAGTAGAAATCCACTAAAAGTTTTGTTTGGTTATCTTGCAATCCCGAGATAATCGTCTCCATGCTCCAAATCCATTTTAAAGCCATTTTTAAGGCATTTCGCGCATACATGAAATGAACACATTTTTCTCCAAAACTATAACAGATGCAAGCTTGTCCTGTTTGGTGGAGATGATATTTAATAAAATAAGTAGAAATCCACTAAAAGTTTTGTTTGGTTATCTTGCAATCCCGAGATAATCGTCTCCATGCTCCAAATCCATTTTAAAGCCATTTTTAAGGCATTTCGCGCATACATGAAATGAACACATTTTTCTCCAAAACTATAACAGATGCAAGCTTGTCCTGTTTGGTGGAGATGATATTTAATAAAATAAGTAGAAATCCACTAAAAGTTTTGTTTGGTTATCTTGCAATCCCGAGATAATCGTCTCCATGCTCCAAATCCATTTTAAAGCCATTTTTAAGGCATTTCGCGCATACATGAAATGAACACATTTTTCTCCAAAACTATAACAGATGCAAGCTTGTCCTGTTTGGTGGAGATGATATTTAATAAAATAAGTAGAAATCCACTAAAAGTTTTGTTTGGTTATCTTGCAATCCCGAGATAATCGTCTCCATGCTCCAAATCCATTTTAAAGCCATTTTTAAGGCATTTCGCGCATACATGAAATGAACACATTTTTCTCCAAAACTATAACAGATGCAAGCTTGTCCTGTTTGGTGGAGATGATATTTAATAAAATAAGTAGAAATCCACTAAAAGTTTTGTTTGGTTATCTTGCAATCCCGAGATAATCGTCTCCATGCTCCAAATCCATTTTAAAGCCATTTTTAAGGCATTTCGCGCATACATGAAATGAACACATTTTTCTCCAAAACTATAACAGATGCAAGCTTGTCCTGTTTGGTGGAGATGATATTTAATAAAATAAGTAGAAATCCACTAAAAGTTTTGTTTGGTTATCTTGCAATCCCGAGATAATCGTCTCCATGCTCCAAATCCATTTTAAAGCCATTTTTAAGGCATTTCGCGCATACATGAAATGAACACATTTTTCTCCAAAACTATAACAGATGCAAGCTTGTCCTGTTTGGTGGAGATGATATTTAATAAAATAAGTAGAAATCCACTAAAAGTTTTGTTTGGTTATCTTGCAATCCCGAGATAATCGTCTCCATGCTCCAAATCCATTTTAAAGCCATTTTTAAGGCATTTCGCGCATACATGAAATGAACACATTTTTCTCCAAAACTATAACAGATGCAAGCTTGTCCTGTTTGGTGGAGATGATATTTAATAAAATAAGTAGAAATCCACTAAAAGTTTTGTTTGGTTATCTTGCAATCCCGAGATAATCGTCTCCATGCTCCAAATCCATTTTAAAGCCATTTTTAAGGCATTTCGCGCATACATGAAATGAACACATTTTTCTCCAAAACTATAACAGATGCAAGCTTGTCCTGTTTGGTGGAGATGATATTTAATAAAATAAGTAGAAATCCACTAAAAGTTTTGTTTGGTTATCTTGCAATCCCGAGATAATCGTCTCCATGCTCCAAATCCATTTTAAAGCCATTTTTAAGGCATTTCGCGCATACATGAAATGAACACATTTTTCTCCAAAACTATAACAGATGCAAGCTTGTCCTGTTTGGTGGAGATGATATTTAATAAAATAAGTAGAAATCCACTAAAAGTTTTGTTTGGTTATCTTGCAATCCCGAGATAATCGTCTCCATGCTCCAAATCCATTTTAAAGCCATTTTTAAGGCATTTCGCGCATACATGAAATGAACACATTTTTCTCCAAAACTATAACAGATGCAAGCTTGTCCTGTTTGGTGGAGATGATATTTAATAAAATAAGTAGAAATCCACTAAAAGTTTTGTTTGGTTATCTTGCAATCCCGAGATAATCGTCTCCATGCTCCAAATCCATTTTAAAGCCATTTTTAAGGCATTTCGCGCATACATGAAATGAACACATTTTTCTCCAAAACTATAACAGATGCAAGCTTGTCCTGTTTGGTGGAGATGATATTTAATAAAATAAGTAGAAATCCACTAAAAGTTTTGTTTGGTTATCTTGCAATCCCGAGATAATCGTCTCCATGCTCCAAATCCATTTTAAAGCCATTTTTAAGGCATTTCGCGCATACATGAAATGAACACATTTTTCTCCAAAACTATAACAGATGCAAGCTTGTCCTGTTTGGTGGAGATGATATTTAATAAAATAAGTAGAAATCCACTAAAAGTTTTGTTTGGTTATCTTGCAATCCCGAGATAATCGTCTCCATGCTCCAAATCCATTTTAAAGCCATTTTTAAGGCATTTCGCGCATACATGAAATGAACACATTTTTCTCCAAAACTATAACAGATGCAAGCTTGTCCTGTTTGGTGGAGATGATATTTAATAAAATAAGTAGAAATCCACTAAAAGTTTTGTTTGGTTATCTTGCAATCCCGAGATAATCGTCTCCATGCTCCAAATCCATTTTAAAGCCATTTTTAAGGCATTTCGCGCATACATGAAATGAACACATTTTTCTCCAAAACTATAACAGATGCAAGCTTGTCCTGTTTGGTGGAGATGATATTTAATAAAATAAGTAGAAATCCACTAAAAGTTTTGTTTGGTTATCTTGCAATCCCGAGATAATCGTCTCCATGCTCCAAATCCATTTTAAAGCCATTTTTAAGGCATTTCGCGCATACATGAAATGAACACATTTTTCTCCAAAACTATAACAGATGCAAGCTTGTCCTGTTTGGTGGAGATGATATTTAATAAAATAAGTAGAAATCCACTAAAAGTTTTGTTTGGTTATCTTGCAATCCCGAGATAATCGTCTCCATGCTCCAAATCCATTTTAAAGCCATTTTTAAGGCATTTCGCGCATACATGAAATGAACACATTTTTCTCCAAAACTATAACAGATGCAAGCTTGTCCTGTTTGGTGGAGATGATATTTAATAAAATAAGTAGAAATCCACTAAAAGTTTTGTTTGGTTATCTTGCAATCCCGAGATAATCGTCTCCATGCTCCAAATCCATTTTAAAGCCATTTTTAAGGCATTTCGCGCATACATGAAATGAACACATTTTTCTCCAAAACTATAACAGATGCAAGCTTGTCCTGTTTGGTGGAGATGATATTTAATAAAATAAGTAGAAATCCACTAAAAGTTTTGTTTGGTTATCTTGCAATCCCGAGATAATCGTCTCCATGCTCCAAATCCATTTTAAAGCCATTTTTAAGGCATTTCGCGCATACATGAAATGAACACATTTTTCTCCAAAACTATAACAGATGCAAGCTTGTCCTGTTTGGTGGAGATGATATTTAATAAAATAAGTAGAAATCCACTAAAAGTTTTGTTTGGTTATCTTGCAAATCCCGAGATAATCGTCTCCATGCTCCAAATCCATTTTAAAGCCATTTTTAAGGCATTTCGCGCATACATGAAATGAACACATTTTTCTCCAAAACTATAACAGATGCAAGCTTGTCCTGTTTGGTGGAGATGATATTTAATAAAATAAGTAGAAATCCACTAAAAGTTTTGTTTGGTTATCTTGCAATCCCGAGATAATCGTCTCCATGCTCCAAATCCATTTTAAAGCCATTTTTAAGGCATTTCGCGCATACATGAAATGAACACATTTTTCTCCAAAACTATAACAGATGCAAGCTTGTCCTGTTTGGTGGAGATGATATTTAATAAAATAAGTAGAAATCCACTAAAAGTTTTGTTTGGTTATCTTGCAATCCCGAGATAATCGTCTCCATGCTCCAAATCCATTTTAAAGCCATTTTTAAGGCATTTCGCGCATACATGAAATGAACACATTTTTCTCCAAAACTATAACAGATGCAAGCTTGTCCTGTTTGGTGGAGATGATATTTAATAAAATAAGTAGAAATCCACTAAAAGTTTTGTTTGGTTATCTTGCAATCCCGAGATAATCGTCTCCATGCTCCAAATCCATTTTAAAGCCATTTTTAAGGCATTTCGCGCATACATGAAATGAACACATTTTTCTCCAAAACTATAACAGATGCAAGCTTGTCCTGTTTGGTGGAGATGATATTTAATAAAATAAGTAGAAATCCACTAAAAGTTTTGTTTGGTTATCTTGCAATCCCGAGATAATCGTCTCCATGCTCCAAATCCATTTTAAAGCCATTTTTAAGGCATTTCGCGCATACATGAAATGAACACATTTTTCTCCAAAACTATAACAGATGCAAGCTTGTCCTGTTTGGTGGAGATGATATTTAATAAAATAAGTAGAAATCCACTAAAAGTTTTGTTTGGTTATCTTGCAATCCCGAGATAATCGTCTCCATGCTCCAAATCCATTTTAAAGCCATTTTTAAGGCATTTCGCGCATACATGAAATGAACACATTTTTCTCCAAAACTATAACAGATGCAAGCTTGTCCTGTTTGGTGGAGATGATATTTAATAAAATAAGTAGAAATCCACTAAAAGTTTTGTTTGGTTATCTTGCAATCCCGAGATAATCGTCTCCATGCTCCAAATCCATTTTAAAGCCATTTTTAAGGCATTTCGCGCATACATGAAATGAACACATTTTTCTCCAAAACTATAACAGATGCAAGCTTGTCCTGTTTGGTGGAGATGATATTTAATAAAATAAGTAGAAATCCACTAAAAGTTTTGTTTGGTTATCTTGCAATCCCGAGATAATCGTCTCCATGCTCCAAATCCATTTTAAAGCCATTTTTAAGGCATTTCGCGCATACATGAAATGAACACATTTTTCTCCAAAACTATAACAGATGCAAGCTTGTCCTGTTTGGTGGAGATGATATTTAATAAAATAAGTAGAAATCCACTAAAAGTTTTGTTTGGTTATCTTGCAATCCCGAGATAATCGTCTCCATGCTCCAAATCCATTTTAAAGCCATTTTTAAGGCATTTCGCGCATACATGAAATGAACACATTTTTCTCCAAAACTATAACAGATGCAAGCTTGTCCTGTTTGGTGGAGATGATATTTAATAAAATAAGTAGAAATCCACTAAAAGTTTTGTTTGGTTATCTTGCAATCCCGAGATAATCGTCTCCATGCTCCAAATCCATTTTAAAGCCATTTTTAAGGCATTTCGCGCATACATGAAATGAACACATTTTTCTCCAAAACTATAACAGATGCAAGCTTGTCCTGTTTGGTGGAGATGATATTTAATAAAATAAGTAGAAATCCACTAAAAGTTTTGTTTGGTTATCTTGCAATCCCGAGATAATCGTCTCCATGCTCCAAATCCATTTTAAAGCCATTTTTAAGGCATTTCGCGCATACATGAAATGAACACATTTTTCTCCAAAACTATAACAGATGCAAGCTTGTCCTGTTTGGTGGAGATGATATTTAATAAAATAAGTAGAAATCCACTAAAAGTTTTGTTTGGTTATCTTGCAATCCCGAGATAATCGTCTCCATGCTCCAAATCCATTTTAAAGCCATTTTTAAGGCATTTCGCGCATACATGAAATGAACACATTTTTCTCCAAAACTATAACAGATGCAAGCTTGTCCTGTTTGGTGGAGATGATATTTAATAAAATAAGTAGAAATCCACTAAAAGTTTTGTTTGGTTATCTTGCAATCCCGAGATAATCGTCTCCATGCTCCAAATCCATTTTAAAGCCATTTTTAAGGCATTTCGCGCATACATGAAATGAACACATTTTTCTCCAAAACTATAACAGATGCAAGCTTGTCCTGTTTGGTGGAGATGATATTTAATAAAATAAGTAGAAATCCACTAAAAGTTTTGTTTGGTTATCTTGCAATCCCGAGATAATCGTCTCCATGCTCCAAATCCATTTTAAAGCCATTTTTAAGGCATTTCGCGCATACATGAAATGAACACATTTTTCTCCAAAACTATAACAGATGCAAGCTTGTCCTGTTTGGTGGAGATGATATTTAATAAAATAAGTAGAAATCCACTAAAAGTTTTGTTTGGTTATCTTGCAATCCCGAGATAATCGTCTCCATGCTCCAAATCCATTTTAAAGCCATTTTTAAGGCATTTCGCGCATACATGAAATGAACACATTTTTCTCCAAAACTATAACAGATGCAAGCTTGTCCTGTTTGGTGGAGATGATATTTAATAAAATAAGTAGAAATCCACTAAAAGTTTTGTTTGGTTATCTTGCAATCCCGAGATAATCGTCTCCATGCTCCAAATCCATTTTAAAGCCATTTTTAAGGCATTTCGCGCATACATGAAATGAACACATTTTTCTCCAAAACTATAAACAGATGCAAGCTTGTCCTGTTTGGTGGAGATGATATTTAATAAAATAAGTAGAAATCCACTAAAAGTTTTGTTTGGTTATCTTGCAATCCCGAGATAATCGTCTCCATGCTCCAAATCCATTTTAAAGCCATTTTTAAGGCATTTCGCGCATACATGAAATGAACACATTTTTCTCCAAAACTATAACAGATGCAAGCTTGTCCTGTTTGGTGGAGATGATATTTAATAAAATAAGTAGAAATCCACTAAAAGTTTTGTTTGGTTATCTTGCAATCCCGAGATAATCGTCTCCATGCTCCAAATCCATTTTAAAGCCATTTTTAAGGCATTTCGCGCATACATGAAATGAACACATTTTTCTCCAAAACTATAACAGATGCAAGCTTGTCCTGTTTGGTGGAGATGATATTTAATAAAATAAGTAGAAATCCACTAAAAGTTTTGTTTGGTTATCTTGCAATCCCGAGATAATCGTCTCCATGCTCCAAATCCATTTTAAAGCCATTTTTAAGGCATTTCGCGCATACATGAAATGAACACATTTTTCTCCAAAACTATAACAGATGCAAGCTTGTCCTGTTTGGTGGAGATGATATTTAATAAAATAAGTAGAAATCCACTAAAAGTTTTGTTTGGTTATCTTGCAATCCCGAGATAATCGTCTCCATGCTCCAAATCCATTTTAAAGCCATTTTTAAGGCATTTCGCGCATACATGAAATGAACACATTTTTCTCCAAAACTATAACAGATGCAAGCTTGTCCTGTTTGGTGGAGATGATATTTAATAAAATAAGTAGAAATCCACTAAAAGTTTTGTTTGGTTATCTTGCAATCCCGAGATAATCGTCTCCATGCTCCAAATCCATTTTAAAGCCATTTTTAAGGCATTTCGCGCATACATGAAATGAACACATTTTTCTCCAAAACTATAACAGATGCAAGCTTGTCCTGTTTGGTGGAGATGATATTTAATAAAATAAGTAGAAATCCACTAAAAGTTTTGTTTGGTTATCTTGCAATCCCGAGATAATCGTCTCCATGCTCCAAATCCATTTTAAAGCCATTTTTAAGGCATTTCGCGCATACATGAAATGAACACATTTTTCTCCAAAACTATAACAGATGCAAGCTTGTCCTGTTTGGTGGAGATGATATTTAATAAAATAAGTAGAAATCCACTAAAAGTTTTGTTTGGTTATCTTGCAATCCCGAGATAATCGTCTCCATGCTCCAAATCCATTTTAAAGCCATTTTTAAGGCATTTCGCGCATACATGAAATGAACACATTTTTCTCCAAAACTATAACAGATGCAAGCTTGTCCTGTTTGGTGGAGATGATATTTAATAAAATAAGTAGAAATCCACTAAAAGTTTTGTTTGGTTATCTTGCAATCCCGAGATAATCGTCTCCATGCTCCAAATCCATTTTAAAGCCATTTTTAAGGCATTTCGCGCATACATGAAATGAACACATTTTTCTCCAAAACTATAACAGATGCAAGCTTGTCCTGTTTGGTGGAGATGATATTTAATAAAATAAGTAGAAATCCACTAAAAGTTTTGTTTGGTTATCTTGCAATCCCGAGATAATCGTCTCCATGCTCCAAATCCATTTTAAAGCCATTTTTAAGGCATTTCGCGCATACATGAAATGAACACATTTTTCTCCAAAACTATAACAGATGCAAGCTTGTCCTGTTTGGTGGAGATGATATTTAATAAAATAAGTAGAAATCCACTAAAAGTTTTGTTTGGTTATCTTGCAATCCCGAGATAATCGTCTCCATGCTCCAAATCCATTTTAAAGCCATTTTTAAGGCATTTCGCGCATACATGAAATGAACACATTTTTCTCCAAAACTATAACAGATGCAAGCTTGTCCTGTTTGGTGGAGATGATATTTAATAAAATAAGTAGAAATCCACTAAAAGTTTTGTTTGGTTATCTTGCAATCCCGAGATAATCGTCTCCATGCTCCAAATCCATTTTAAAGCCATTTTTAAGGCATTTCGCGCATACATGAAATGAACACATTTTTCTCCAAAACTATAACAGATGCAAGCTTGTCCTGTTTGGTGGAGATGATATTTAATAAAATAAGTAGAAATCCACTAAAAGTTTTGTTTGGTTATCTTGCAATCCCGAGATAATCGTCTCCATGCTCCAAATCCATTTTAAAGCCATTTTTAAGGCATTTCGCGCATACATGAAATGAACACATTTTTCTCCAAAACTATAACAGATGCAAGCTTGTCCTGTTTGGTGGAGATGATATTTAATAAAATAAGTAGAAATCCACTAAAAGTTTTGTTTGGTTATCTTGCAATCCCGAGATAATCGTCTCCATGCTCCAAATCCATTTTAAAGCCATTTTTAAGGCATTTCGCGCATACATGAAATGAACACATTTTTCTCCAAAACTATAACAGATGCAAGCTTGTCCTGTTTGGTGGAGATGATATTTAATAAAATAAGTAGAAATCCACTAAAAGTTTTGTTTGGTTATCTTGCAATCCCGAGATAATCGTCTCCATGCTCCAAATCCATTTTAAAGCCATTTTTAAGGCATTTCGCGCATACATGAAATGAACACATTTTTCTCCAAAACTATAACAGATGCAAGCTTGTCCTGTTTGGTGGAGATGATATTTAATAAAATAAGTAGAAATCCACTAAAAGTTTTGTTTGGTTATCTTGCAATCCCGAGATAATCGTCTCCATGCTCCAAATCCATTTTAAAGCCATTTTTAAGGCATTTCGCGCATACATGAAATGAACACATTTTTCTCCAAAACTATAACAGATGCAAGCTTGTCCTGTTTGGTGGAGATGATATTTAATAAAATAAGTAGAAATCCACTAAAAGTTTTGTTTGGTTATCTTGCAATCCCGAGATAATCGTCTCCATGCTCCAAATCCATTTTAAAGCCATTTTTAAGGCATTTCGCGCATACATGAAATGAACACATTTTTCTCCAAAACTATAACAGATGCAAGCTTGTCCTGTTTGGTGGAGATGATATTTAATAAAATAAGTAGAAATCCACTAAAAGTTTTGTTTGGTTATCTTGCAATCCCGAGATAATCGTCTCCATGCTCCAAATCCATTTTAAAGCCATTTTTAAGGCATTTCGCGCATACATGAAATGAACACATTTTTCTCCAAAACTATAACAGATGCAAGCTTGTCCTGTTTGGTGGAGATGATATTTAATAAAATAAGTAGAAATCCACTAAAAGTTTTGTTTGGTTATCTTGCAATCCCGAGATAATCGTCTCCATGCTCCAAATCCATTTTAAAGCCATTTTTAAGGCATTTCGCGCATACATGAAATGAACACATTTTTCTCCAAAACTATAACAGATGCAAGCTTGTCCTGTTTGGTGGAGATGATATTTAATAAAATAAGTAGAAATCCACTAAAAGTTTTGTTTGGTTATCTTGCAATCCCGAGATAATCGTCTCCATGCTCCAAATCCATTTTAAAGCCATTTTTAAGGCATTTCGCGCATACATGAAATGAACACATTTTTCTCCAAAACTATAACAGATGCAAGCTTGTCCTGTTTGGTGGAGATGATATTTAATAAAATAAGTAGAAATCCACTAAAAGTTTTGTTTGGTTATCTTGCAATCCCGAGATAATCGTCTCCATGCTCCAAATCCATTTTAAAGCCATTTTTAAGGCATTTCGCGCATACATGAAATGAACACATTTTTCTCCAAAACTATAACAGATGCAAGCTTGTCCTGTTTGGTGGAGATGATATTTAATAAAATAAGTAGAAATCCACTAAAAGTTTTGTTTGGTTATCTTGCAATCCCGAGATAATCGTCTCCATGCTCCAAATCCATTTTAAAGCCATTTTTAAGGCATTTCGCGCATACATGAAATGAACACATTTTTCTCCAAAACTATAACAGATGCAAGCTTGTCCTGTTTGGTGGAGATGATATTTAATAAAATAAGTAGAAATCCACTAAAAGTTTTGTTTGGTTATCTTGCAATCCCGAGATAATCGTCTCCATGCTCCAAATCCATTTTAAAGCCATTTTTAAGGCATTTCGCGCATACATGAAATGAACACATTTTTCTCCAAAACTATAACAGATGCAAGCTTGTCCTGTTTGGTGGAGATGATATTTAATAAAATAAGTAGAAATCCACTAAAAGTTTTGTTTGGTTATCTTGCAATCCCGAGATAATCGTCTCCATGCTCCAAATCCATTTTAAAGCCATTTTTAAGGCATTTCGCGCATACATGAAATGAACACATTTTTCTCCAAAACTATAACAGATGCAAGCTTGTCCTGTTTGGTGGAGATGATATTTAATAAAATAAGTAGAAATCCACTAAAAGTTTTGTTTGGTTATCTTGCAATCCCGAGATAATCGTCTCCATGCTCCAAATCCATTTTAAAGCCATTTTTAAGGCATTTCGCGCATACATGAAATGAACACATTTTTCTCCAAAACTATAACAGATGCAAGCTTGTCCTGTTTGGTGGAGATGATATTTAATAAAATAAGTAGAAATCCACTAAAAGTTTTGTTTGGTTATCTTGCAATCCCGAGATAATCGTCTCCATGCTCCAAATCCATTTTAAAGCCATTTTTAAGGCATTTCGCGCATACATGAAATGAACACATTTTTCTCCAAAACTATAACAGATGCAAGCTTGTCCTGTTTGGTGGAGATGATATTTAATAAAATAAGTAGAAATCCACTAAAAGTTTTGTTTGGTTATCTTGCAATCCCGAGATAATCGTCTCCATGCTCCAAATCCATTTTAAAGCCATTTTTAAGGCATTTCGCGCATACATGAAATGAACACATTTTTCTCCAAAACTATAACAGATGCAAGCTTGTCCTGTTTGGTGGAGATGATATTTAATAAAATAAGTAGAAATCCACTAAAAGTTTTGTTTGGTTATCTTGCAATCCCGAGATAATCGTCTCCATGCTCCAAATCCATTTTAAAGCCATTTTTAAGGCATTTCGCGCATACATGAAATGAACACATTTTTCTCCAAAACTATAACAGATGCAAGCTTGTCCTGTTTGGTGGAGATGATATTTAATAAAATAAGTAGAAATCCACTAAAAGTTTTGTTTGGTTATCTTGCAATCCCGAGATAATCGTCTCCATGCTCCAAATCCATTTTAAAGCCATTTTTAAGGCATTTCGCGCATACATGAAATGAACACATTTTTCTCCAAAACTATAACAGATGCAAGCTTGTCCTGTTTGGTGGAGATGATATTTAATAAAATAAGTAGAAATCCACTAAAAGTTTTGTTTGGTTATCTTGCAATCCCGAGATAATCGTCTCCATGCTCCAAATCCATTTTAAAGCCATTTTTAAGGCATTTCGCGCATACATGAAATGAACACATTTTTCTCCAAAACTATAACAGATGCAAGCTTGTCCTGTTTGGTGGAGATGATATTTAATAAAATAAGTAGAAATCCACTAAAAGTTTTGTTTGGTTATCTTGCAATCCCGAGATAATCGTCTCCATGCTCCAAATCCATTTTAAAGCCATTTTTAAGGCATTTCGCGCATACATGAAATGAACACATTTTTCTCCAAAACTATAACAGATGCAAGCTTGTCCTGTTTGGTGGAGATGATATTTAATAAAATAAGTAGAAATCCACTAAAAGTTTTGTTTGGTTATCTTGCAATCCCGAGATAATCGTCTCCATGCTCCAAATCCATTTTAAAGCCATTTTTAAGGCATTTCGCGCATACATGAAATGAACACATTTTTCTCCAAAACTATAACAGATGCAAGCTTGTCCTGTTTGGTGGAGATGATATTTAATAAAATAAGTAGAAATCCACTAAAAGTTTTGTTTGGTTATCTTGCAATCCCGAGATAATCGTCTCCATGCTCCAAATCCATTTTAAAGCCATTTTTAAGGCATTTCGCGCATACATGAAATGAACACATTTTTCTCCAAAACTATAACAGATGCAAGCTTGTCCTGTTTGGTGGAGATGATATTTAATAAAATAAGTAGAAATCCACTAAAAGTTTTGTTTGGTTATCTTGCAATCCCGAGATAATCGTCTCCATGCTCCAAATCCATTTTAAAGCCATTTTTAAGGCATTTCGCGCATACATGAAATGAACACATTTTTCTCCAAAACTATAACAGATGCAAGCTTGTCCTGTTTGGTGGAGATGATATTTAATAAAATAAGTAGAAATCCACTAAAAGTTTTGTTTGGTTATCTTGCAATCCCGAGATAATCGTCTCCATGCTCCAAATCCATTTTAAAGCCATTTTTAAGGCATTTCGCGCATACATGAAATGAACACATTTTTCTCCAAAACTATAACAGATGCAAGCTTGTCCTGTTTGGTGGAGATGATATTTAATAAAATAAGTAGAAATCCACTAAAAGTTTTGTTTGGTTATCTTGCAATCCCGAGATAATCGTCTCCATGCTCCAAATCCATTTTAAAGCCATTTTTAAGGCATTTCGCGCATACATGAAATGAACACATTTTTCTCCAAAACTATAACAGATGCAAGCTTGTCCTGTTTGGTGGAGATGATATTTAATAAAATAAGTAGAAATCCACTAAAAGTTTTGTTTGGTTATCTTGCAATCCCGAGATAATCGTCTCCATGCTCCAAATCCATTTTAAAGCCATTTTTAAGGCATTTCGCGCATACATGAAATGAACACATTTTTCTCCAAAACTATAACAGATGCAAGCTTGTCCTGTTTGGTGGAGATGATATTTAATAAAATAAGTAGAAATCCACTAAAAGTTTTGTTTGGTTATCTTGCAATCCCGAGATAATCGTCTCCATGCTCCAAATCCATTTTAAAGCCATTTTTAAGGCATTTCGCGCATACATGAAATGAACACATTTTTCTCCAAAACTATAACAGATGCAAGCTTGTCCTGTTTGGTGGAGATGATATTTAATAAAATAAGTAGAAATCCACTAAAAGTTTTGTTTGGTTATCTTGCAATCCCGAGATAATCGTCTCCATGCTCCAAATCCATTTTAAAGCCATTTTTAAGGCATTTCGCGCATACATGAAATGAACACATTTTTCTCCAAAACTATAACAGATGCAAGCTTGTCCTGTTTGGTGGAGATGATATTTAATAAAATAAGTAGAAATCCACTAAAAGTTTTGTTTGGTTATCTTGCAATCCCGAGATAATCGTCTCCATGCTCCAAATCCATTTTAAAGCCATTTTTAAGGCATTTCGCGCATACATGAAATGAACACATTTTTCTCCAAAACTATAACAGATGCAAGCTTGTCCTGTTTGGTGGAGATGATATTTAATAAAATAAGTAGAAATCCACTAAAAGTTTTGTTTGGTTATCTTGCAATCCCGAGATAATCGTCTCCATGCTCCAAATCCATTTTAAAGCCATTTTTAAGGCATTTCGCGCATACATGAAATGAACACATTTTTCTCCAAAACTATAACAGATGCAAGCTTGTCCTGTTTGGTGGAGATGATATTTAATAAAATAAGTAGAAATCCACTAAAAGTTTTGTTTGGTTATCTTGCAATCCCGAGATAATCGTCTCCATGCTCCAAATCCATTTTAAAGCCATTTTTAAGGCATTTCGCGCATACATGAAATGAACACATTTTTCTCCAAAACTATAACAGATGCAAGCTTGTCCTGTTTGGTGGAGATGATATTTAATAAAATAAGTAGAAATCCACTAAAAGTTTTGTTTGGTTATCTTGCAATCCCGAGATAATCGTCTCCATGCTCCAAATCCATTTTAAAGCCATTTTTAAGGCATTTCGCGCATACATGAAATGAACACATTTTTCTCCAAAACTATAACAGATGCAAGCTTGTCCTGTTTGGTGGAGATGATATTTAATAAAATAAGTAGAAATCCACTAAAAGTTTTGTTTGGTTATCTTGCAATCCCGAGATAATCGTCTCCATGCTCCAAATCCATTTTAAAGCCATTTTTAAGGCATTTCGCGCATACATGAAATGAACACATTTTTCTCCAAAACTATAACAGATGCAAGCTTGTCCTGTTTGGTGGAGATGATATTTAATAAAATAAGTAGAAATCCACTAAAAGTTTTGTTTGGTTATCTTGCAATCCCGAGATAATCGTCTCCATGCTCCAAATCCATTTTAAAGCCATTTTTAAGGCATTTCGCGCATACATGAAATGAACACATTTTTCTCCAAAACTATAACAGATGCAAGCTTGTCCTGTTTGGTGGAGATGATATTTAATAAAATAAGTAGAAATCCACTAAAAGTTTTGTTTGGTTATCTTGCAATCCCGAGATAATCGTCTCCATGCTCCAAATCCATTTTAAAGCCATTTTTAAGGCATTTCGCGCATACATGAAATGAACACATTTTTCTCCAAAACTATAACAGATGCAAGCTTGTCCTGTTTGGTGGAGATGATATTTAACAAAATAAGTAGAAATCCACTAAAAGTTTTGTTTGGTTATCTTGCAATCCCGAGATAATCGTCTCCATGCTCCAAATCCATTTTAAAGCCATTTTTAAGGCATTTCGCGCATACATGAAATGAACACATTTTTCTCCAAAACTATAACAGATGCAAGCTTGTCCTGTTTGGTGGAGATGATATTTAATAAAATAAGTAGAAATCCACTAAAAGTTTTGTTTGGTTATCTTGCAATCCCGAGATAATCGTCTCCATGCTCCAAATCTATTTTAAAGCCATTTTTAAGGCATTTCGCGCATACATGAAATGAACACATTTTTCTCCAAAACTATAACAGATGCAAGCTTGTCCTGTTTGGTGGAGATGATATTTAATAAAATAAGTAGAAATCCACTAAAAGTTTTGTTTGGTTATCTTGCAATCCCGAGATAATCGTCTCCATGCTCCAAATCCATTAAAAAGCCATTTTTAAGGCATTTCGCGCATACATGAAATGAACACATTTTTCTCCAAAACTATAACAGATGCAAGCTTGTCCTGTTTGGTGGAGATGATATTTAATAAAATAAGTAGAAATCCACTAAAAGTTTTGTTTGGTTATCTTGCAATCCCGAGATAATCGTCTCCATGCTCCAAATCCATTTTAAAGCCATTTTTAGGCATTTCGCGCATACATGAAATGAACACATTTTTCTCCAAAACTATAACAGATGCAAGCTTGTCCTGTTTGGTGGAGATGATATTTAATAAAATAAGTAGAAATCCACTAAAAGTTTTGTTTGGTTATCTTGCAATCCCGAGATAATCGTCTCCATGCTCCAAATCCATTTTAAAGCCATTTTTAAGGCATTTCGCGCATACATGAAATGAACACATTTTTCTCCAAAACTATAACAGATGCAAGCTTGTCCTGTTTGGTGGAGATGATATTTAATAAAATAAGTAGAAATCCACTAAAAGTTTTGTTTGGTTATCTTGCAATCCCGAGATAATCGTCTCCATGCTCCAAATCCATTTTAAAGCCATTTTTAAGGCATTTCGCGCATACATGAATGAACACATTTTTCTCCAAAACTATAACAGATGCAAGCTTGTCCTGTTTGGTGGAGATGATATTTAATAAAATAAGTAGAAATCCACTAAAAGTTTTGTTTGGTTATCTTGCAATCCCGAGATAATCGTCTCCATGCTCCAAATCCATTTTAAAGCCATTTTTAAGGCATTTCGCGCATACATGAATGAACACATTTTTCTCCAAAACTATAACAGATGCAAGCTTGTCCTGTTTGGTGGAGATGATATTTAATAAAATAAGTATGCGCGAAATGCCTTAAAAATGGCTTTAAAATGGATTTGGAGCATGGAGACGATTATCTCGGGATTGCAAGATAACCAAACAAAACTTTTAGTGGATTTCTACTTATTTTATTAAATATCATCTCCACCAAACAGGACAAGCTTGCATCTGTTATAGTTTTGGAGAAAAATGTGTACATTTCATGTATGCGCGAAATGCCTTAAAAATGGCTTTAAAATGGATTTGGAGCATGGAGACGATTATCTCGGGATTGCAAGATAACCAAACAAAACTTTTAGTGGATTTCTACTTATTTTATTAAATATCATCTCCACCAAACAGGACAAGCTTGCATCTGTTATAGTTTTGGAGAAAAATGTGTTCATTTCATGTATGCGCGAAATGCCTTAAAAATGGCTTTAAAATGGATTTGGAGCATGGAGACGATTATCTCGGGATTGCAAGATAACCAAACAAAACTTTTAGTGGATTTCTACTTATTTTATTAAATATCATCTCCACCAAACAGGACAAGCTTGCATCTGTTATAGTTTTGGAGAAAAATGTGTACATTTCATGTATGCGCGAAATGCCTTAAAAATGGCTTTAAAATGGATTTGGAGCATGGAGACGATTATCTCGGGATTGCAAGATAACCAAACAAAACTTTTAGTGGATTTCTACTTATTTTATTAAATATCATCTCCACCAAACAGGACAAGCTTGCATCTGTTATAGTTTTGGAGAAAAATGTGTTCATTTCATGTATGCGCGAAATGCCTTAAAAATGGCTTTAAAATGGATTTGGAGCATGGAGACGATTATCTCGGGATTGCAAGATAACCAAACAAAACTTTTAGTGGATTTCTACTTATTTTATTAAATATCATCTCCACCAAACAGGACAAGCTTGCATCTGTTATAGTTTTGGAGAAAAATGTGTTCATTTCATGTATGCGCGAAATGCCTTAAAAATGGCTTTAAAATGGATTTGGAGCATGGAGACGATTATCTCGGGATTGCAAGATAACCAAACAAAACTTTTAGTGGATTTCTACTTATTTTATTAAATATCATCTCCACCAAACAGGACAAGCTTGCATCTGTTATAGTTTTGGAGAAAAATGTGTTCATTTCATGTATGCGCGAAATGCCTTAAAAATGGCTTTAAAATGGATTTGGAGCATGGAGACGATTATCTCGGGATTGCAAGATAACCAAACAAAACTTTTAGTGGATTTCTACTTATTTTATTAAATATCATCTCCACCAAACAGGACAAGCTTGCATCTGTTATAGTTTTGGAGAAAAATGTGTTCATTTCATGTATGCGCGAAATGCCTTAAAAATGGCTTTAAAATGGATTTGGAGCATGGAGACGATTATCTCGGGATTGCAAGATAACCAAACAAAACTTTTAGTGGATTTCTACTTATTTTATTAAATATCATCTCCACCAAACAGGACAAGCTTGCATCTGTTATAGTTTTGGAGAAAAATGTGTTCATTTCATGTATGCGCGAAATGCCTTAAAAATGGCTTTAAAATGGATTTGGAGCATGGAGACGATTATCTCGGGATTGCAAGATAACCAAACAAAACTTTTAGTGGATTTCTACTTATTTTATTAAATATCATCTCCACCAAACAGGACAAGCTTGCATCTGTTATAGTTTTGGAGAAAAATGTGTACATTTCATGTATGCGCGAAATGCCTTAAAAATGGCTTTAAAATGGATTTGGAGCATGGAGACGATTATCTCGGGATTGCAAGATAACCAAACAAAACTTTTAGTGGATTTCTACTTATTTTATTAAATATCATCTCCACCAAACAGGACAAGCTTGCATCTGTTATAGTTTTGGAGAAAAATGTGTTCATTTCATGTATGCGCGAAATGCCTTAAAAATGGCTTTAAAATGGATTTGGAGCATGGAGACGATTATCTCGGGATTGCAAGATAACCAAACAAAACTTTTAGTGGATTTCTACTTATTTTATTAAATATCATCTCCACCAAACAGGACAAGCTTGCATCTGTTATAGTTTTGGAGAAAAATGTGTTCATTTCATGTATGCGCGAAATGCCTTAAAAATGGCTTTAAAATGGATTTGGAGCATGGAGACGATTATCTCGGGATTGCAAGATAACCAAACAAAACTTTTAGTGGATTTCTACTTATTTTATTAAATATCATCTCCACCAAACAGGACAAGCTTGCATCTGTTATAGTTTTGGAGAAAAATGTGTTCATTTCATGTATGCGCGAAATGCCTTAAAAATGGCTTTAAAATGGATTTGGAGCATGGAGACGATTATCTCGGGATTGCAAGATAACCAAACAAAACTTTTAGTGGATTTCTACTTATTTTATTAAATATCATCTCCACCAAACAGGACAAGCTTGCATCTGTTATAGTTTTGGAGAAAAATGTGTTCATTTCATGTATGCGCGAAATGCCTTAAAAATGGCTTTAAAATGGATTTGGAGCATGGAGACGATTATCTCGGGATTGCAAGATAACCAAACAAAACTTTTAGTGGATTTCTACTTATTTTATTAAATATCATCTCCACCAAACAGGACAAGCTTGCATCTGTTATAGTTTTGGAGAAAAATGTGTTCATTTCATGTATGCGCGAAATGCCTTAAAAATGGCTTTAAAATGGATTTGGAGCATGGAGACGATTATCTCGGGATTGCAAGATAACCAAACAAAACTTTTAGTGGATTTCTACTTATTTTATTAAATATCATCTCCACCAAACAGGACAAGCTTGCATCTGTTATAGTTTTGGAGAAAAATGTGTTCATTTCATGTATGCGCGAAATGCCTTAAAAATGGCTTTAAAATGGATTTGGAGCATGGAGACGATTATCTCGGGATTGCAAGATAACCAAACAAAACTTTTAGTGGATTTCTACTTATTTTATTAAATATCATCTCCACCAAACAGGACAAGCTTGCATCTGTTATAGTTTTGGAGAAAAATGTGTTCATTTCATGTATGCGCGAAATGCCTTAAAAATGGCTTTAAAATGGATTTGGAGCATGGAGACGATTATCTCGGGATTGCAAGATAACCAAACAAAACTTTTAGTGGATTTCTACTTATTTTATTAAATATCATCTCCACCAAACAGGACAAGCTTGCATCTGTTATAGTTTTGGAGAAAAATGTGTTCATTTCATGTATGCGCGAAATGCCTTAAAAATGGCTTTAAAATGGATTTGGAGCATGGAGACGATTATCTCGGGATTGCAAGATAACCAAACAAAACTTTTAGTGGATTTCTACTTATTTTATTAAATATCATCTCCACCAAACAGGACAAGCTTGCATCTGTTATAGTTTTGGAGAAAAATGTGTTCATTTCATGTATGCGCGAAATGCCTTAAAAATGGCTTTAAAATGGATTTGGAGCATGGAGACGATTATCTCGGGATTGCAAGATAACCAAACAAAACTTTTAGTGGATTTCTACTTATTTTATTAAATATCATCTCCACCAAACAGGACAAGCTTGCATCTGTTATAGTTTTGGAGAAAAATGTGTTCATTTCATGTATGCGCGAAATGCCTTAAAAATGGCTTTAAAATGGATTTGGAGCATGGAGACGATTATCTCGGGATTGCAAGATAACCAAACAAAACTTTTAGTGGATTTCTACTTATTTTATTAAATATCATCTCCACCAAACAGGACAAGCTTGCATCTGTTATAGTTTTGGAGAAAAATGTGTTCATTTCATGTATGCGCGAAATGCCTTAAAAATGGCTTTAAAATGGATTTGGAGCATGGAGACGATTATCTCGGGATTGCAAGATAACCAAACAAAACTTTTAGTGGATTTCTACTTATTTTATTAAATATCATCTCCACCAAACAGGACAAGCTTGCATCTGTTATAGTTTTGGAGAAAAATGTGTTCATTTCATGTATGCGCGAAATGCCTTAAAAATGGCTTTAAAATAGATTTGGAGCATGGAGACGATTTTCTCGGGATTGCAAGATAACCAAACAAAACTTTTAGTGGATTTCTACTTATTTTATTAAATATCATCTCCACCAAACAGGACAAGCTTGCATCTGTTATAGTTTTGGAGAAAAATGTGTTCATTTCATGTATGCGCGAAATGCCTTAAAAATGGCTTTAAAATGGATTTGGAGCATGGAGACGATTATCTCGGGATTGCAAGATAACCAAACAAAACTTTTAGTGGATTTCTACTTATTTTATTAAATATCATCTCCACCAAACAGGACAAGCTTGCATCTGTTATAGTTTTGGAGAAAAATGTGTTCATTTCATGTATGCGCGAAATGCCTTAAAAATGGCTTTAAAATGGATTTGGAGCATGGAGACGATTATCTCGGGATTGCAAGATAACCAAACAAAACTTTTAGTGGATTTCTACTTATTTTATTAAATATCATCTCCACCAAACAGGACAAGCTTGCATCTGTTATAGTTTTGGAGAAAAATGTGTTCATTTCATGTATGCGCGAAATGCCTTAAAAATGGCTTTAAAATGGATTTGGAGCATGGAGACGATTATCTCGGGATTGCAAGATAACCAAACAAAACTTTTAGTGGATTTCTACTTATTTTATTAAATATCATCTCCACCAAACAGGACAAGCTTGCATCTGTTATAGTTTTGGAGAAAAATGTGTTCATTTCATGTATGCGCGAAATGCCTTAAAAATGGCTTTAAAATGGATTTGGAGCATGGAGACGATTATCTCGGGATTGCAAGATAACCAAACAAAACTTTTAGTGGATTTCTACTTATTTTATTAAATATCATCTCCACCAAACAGGACAAGCTTGCATCTGTTATAGTTTTGGAGAAAAATGTGTTCATTTCATGTATGCGCGAAATGCCTTAAAAATGGCTTTAAAATGGATTTGGAGCATGGAGACGATTATCTCGGGATTGCAAGATAACCAAACAAAACTTTTAGTGGATTTCTACTTATTTTATTAAATATCATCTCCACCAAACAGGACAAGCTTGCATCTGTTATAGTTTTGGAGAAAAATGTGTTCATTTCATGTATGCGCGAAATGCCTTAAAAATGGCTTTAAAATGGATTTGGAGCATGGAGACGATTATCTCGGGATTGCAAGATAACCAAACAAAACTTTTAGTGGATTTCTACTTATTTTATTAAATATCATCTCCACCAAACAGGACAAGCTTGCATCTGTTATAGTTTTGGAGAAAAATGTGTTCATTTCATGTATGCGCGAAATGCCTTAAAAATGGCTTTAAAATGGATTTGGAGCATGGAGACGATTATCTCGGGATTGCAAGATAACCAAACAAAACTTTTAGTGGATTTCTACTTATTTTATTAAATATCATCTCCACCAAACAGGACAAGCTTGCATCTGTTATAGTTTTGGAGAAAAATGTGTTCATTTCATGTATGCGCGAAATGCCTTAAAAATGGCTTTAAAATGGATTTGGAGCATGGAGACGATTATCTCGGGATTGCAAGATAACCAAACAAAACTTTTAGTGGATTTCTACTTATTTTATTAAATATCATCTCCACCAAACAGGACAAGCTTGCATCTGTTATAGTTTTGGAGAAAAATGTGTTCATTTCATGTATGCGCGAAATGCCTTAAAAATGGCTTTAAAATGGATTTGGAGCATGGAGACGATTATCTCGGGATTGCAAGATAACCAAACAAAACTTTTAGTGGATTTCTACTTATTTTATTAAATATCATCTCCACCAAACAGGACAAGCTTGCATCTGTTATAGTTTTGGAGAAAAATGTGTTCATTTCATGTATGCGCGAAATGCCTTAAAAATGGCTTTAAAATGGATTTGGAGCATGGAGACGATTATCTCGGGATTGCAAGATAACCAAACAAAACTTTTAGTGGATTTCTACTTATTTTATTAAATATCATCTCCACCAAACAGGACAAGCTTGCATCTGTTATAGTTTTGGAGAAAAATGTGTTCATTTCATGTATGCGCGAAATGCCTTAAAAATGGCTTTAAAATGGATTTGGAGCATGGAGACGATTATCTCGGGATTGCAAGATAACCAAACAAAACTTTTAGTGGATTTCTACTTATTTTATTAAATATCATCTCCACCAAACAGGACAAGCTTGCATCTGTTATAGTTTTGGAGAAAAATGTGTTCATTTCATGTATGCGCGAAATGCCTTAAAAATGGCTTTAAAATGGATTTGGAGCATGGAGACGATTATCTCGGGATTGCAAGATAACCAAACAAAACTTTTAGTGGATTTCTACTTATTTTATTAAATATCATCTCCACCAAACAGGACAAGCTTGCATCTGTTATAGTTTTGGAGAAAAATGTGTTCATTTCATGTATGCGCGAAATGCCTTAAAAATGGCTTTAAAATGGATTTGGAGCATGGAGACGATTATCTCGGGATTGCAAGATAACCAAACAAAACTTTTAGTGGATTTCTACTTATTTTATTAAATATCATCTCCACCAAACAGGACAAGCTTGCATCTGTTATAGTTTTGGAGAAAAATGTGTTCATTTCATGTATGCGCGAAATGCCTTAAAAATGGCTTTAAAATGGATTTGGAGCATGGAGACGATTATCTCGGGATTGCAAGATAACCAAACAAAACTTTTAGTGGATTTCTACTTATTTTATTAAATATCATCTCCACCAAACAGGACAAGCTTGCATCTGTTATAGTTTTGGAGAAAAATGTGTTCATTTCATGTATGCGCGAAATGCCTTAAAAATGGCTTTAAAATGGATTTGGAGCATGGAGACGATTATCTCGGGATTGCAAGATAACCAAACAAAACTTTTAGTGGATTTCTACTTATTTTATTAAATATCATCTCCACCAAACAGGACAAGCTTGCATCTGTTATAGTTTTGGAGAAAAATGTGTTCATTTCATGTATGCGCGAAATGCCTTAAAAATGGCTTTAAAATGGATTTGGAGCATGGAGACGATTATCTCGGGATTGCAAGATAACCAAACAAAACTTTTAGTGGATTTCTACTTATTTTATTAAATATCATCTCCACCAAACAGGACAAGCTTGCATCTGTTATAGTTTTGGAGAAAAATGTGTTCATTTCATGTATGCGCGAAATGCCTTAAAAATGGCTTTAAAATGGATTTGGAGCATGGAGACGATTATCTCGGGATTGCAAGATAACCAAACAAAACTTTTAGTGGATTTCTACTTATTTTATTAAATATCATCTCCACCAAACAGGACAAGCTTGCATCTGTTATAGTTTTGGAGAAAAATGTGTTCATTTCATGTATGCGCGAAATGCCTTAAAAATGGCTTTAAAATGGATTTGGAGCATGGAGACGATTATCTCGGGATTGCAAGATAACCAAACAAAACTTTTAGTGGATTTCTACTTATTTTATTAAATATCATCTCCACCAAACAGGACAAGCTTGCATCTGTTATAGTTTTGGAGAAAAATGTGTTCATTTCATGTATGCGCGAAATGCCTTAAAAATGGCTTTAAAATGGATTTGGAGCATGGAGACGATTATCTCGGGATTGCAAGATAACCAAACAAAACTTTTAGTGGATTTCTACTTATTTTATTAAATATCATCTCCACCAAACAGGACAAGCTTGCATCTGTTATAGTTTTGGAGAAAAATGTGTTCATTTCATGTATGCGCGAAATGCCTTAAAAATGGCTTTAAAATGGATTTGGAGCATGGAGACGATTATCTCGGGATTGCAAGATAACCAAACAAAACTTTTAGTGGATTTCTACTTATTTTATTAAATATCATCTCCACCAAACAGGACAAGCTTGCATCTGTTATAGTTTTGGAGAAAAATGTGTTCATTTCATGTATGCGCGAAATGCCTTAAAAATGGCTTTAAAATGGATTTGGAGCATGGAGACGATTATCTCGGGATTGCAAGATAACCAAACAAAACTTTTAGTGGATTTCTACTTATTTTATTAAATATCATCTCCACCAAACAGGACAAGCTTGCATCTGTTATAGTTTTGGAGAAAAATGTGTTCATTTCATGTATGCGCGAAATGCCTTAAAAATGGCTTTAAAATGGATTTGGAGCATGGAGACGATTATCTCGGGATTGCAAGATAACCAAACAAAACTTTTAGTGGATTTCTACTTATTTTATTAAATATCATCTCCACCAAACAGGACAAGCTTGCATCTGTTATAGTTTTGGAGAAAAATGTGTTCATTTCATGTATGCGCGAAATGCCTTAAAAATGGCTTTAAAATGGATTTGGAGCATGGAGACGATTATCTCGGGATTGCAAGATAACCAAACAAAACTTTTAGTGGATTTCTACTTATTTTATTAAATATCATCTCCACCAAACAGGACAAGCTTGCATCTGTTATAGTTTTGGAGAAAAATGTGTTCATTTCATGTATGCGCGAAATGCCTTAAAAATGGCTTTAAAATGGATTTGGAGCATGGAGACGATTATCTCGGGATTGCAAGATAACCAAACAAAACTTTTAGTGGATTTCTACTTATTTTATTAAATATCATCTCCACCAAACAGGACAAGCTTGCATCTGTTATAGTTTTGGAGAAAAATGTGTTCATTTCATGTATGCGCGAAATGCCTTAAAAATGGCTTTAAAATGGATTTGGAGCATGGAGACGATTATCTCGGGATTGCAAGATAACCAAACAAAACTTTTAGTGGATTTCTACTTATTTTATTAAATATCATCTCCACCAAACAGGACAAGCTTGCATCTGTTATAGTTTTGGAGAAAAATGTGTTCATTTCATGTATGCGCGAAATGCCTTAAAAATGGCTTTAAAATGGATTTGGAGCATGGAGACGATTATCTCGGGATTGCAAGATAACCAAACAAAACTTTTAGTGGATTTCTACTTATTTTATTAAATATCATCTCCACCAAACAGGACAAGCTTGCATCTGTTATAGTTTTGGAGAAAAATGTGTTCATTTCATGTATGCGCGAAATGCCTTAAAAATGGCTTTAAAATGGATTTGGAGCATGGAGACGATTATCTCGGGATTGCAAGATAACCAAACAAAACTTTTAGTGGATTTCTACTTATTTTATTAAATATCATCTCCACCAAACAGGACAAGCTTGCATCTGTTATAGTTTTGGAGAAAAATGTGTTCATTTCATGTATGCGCGAAATGCCTTAAAAATGGCTTTAAAATGGATTTGGAGCATGGAGACGATTATCTCGGGATTGCAAGATAACCAAACAAAACTTTTAGTGGATTTCTACTTATTTTATTAAATATCATCTCCACCAAACAGGACAAGCTTGCATCTGTTATAGTTTTGGAGAAAAATGTGTTCATTTCATGTATGCGCGAAATGCCTTAAAAATGGCTTTAAAATGGATTTGGAGCATGGAGACGATTATCTCGGGATTGCAAGATAACCAAACAAAACTTTTAGTGGATTTCTACTTATTTTATTAAATATCATCTCCACCAAACAGGACAAGCTTGCATCTGTTATAGTTTTGGAGAAAAATGTGTTCATTTCATGTATGCGCGAAATGCCTTAAAAATGGCTTTAAAATGGATTTGGAGCATGGAGACGATTATCTCGGGATTGCAAGATAACCAAACAAAACTTTTAGTGGATTTCTACTTATTTTATTAAATATCATCTCCACCAAACAGGACAAGCTTGCATCTGTTATAGTTTTGGAGAAAAATGTGTTCATTTCATGTATGCGCGAAATGCCTTAAAAATGGCTTTAAAATGGATTTGGAGCATGGAGACGATTATCTCGGGATTGCAAGATAACCAAACAAAACTTTTAGTGGATTTCTACTTATTTTATTAAATATCATCTCCACCAAACAGGACAAGCTTGCATCTGTTATAGTTTTGGAGAAAAATGTGTTCATTTCATGTATGCGCGAAATGCCTTAAAAATGGCTTTAAAATGGATTTGGAGCATGGAGACGATTATCTCGGGATTGCAAGATAACCAAACAAAACTTTTAGTGGATTTCTACTTATTTTATTAAATATCATCTCCACCAAACAGGACAAGCTTGCATCTGTTATAGTTTTGGAGAAAAATGTGTTCATTTCATGTATGCGCGAAATGCCTTAAAAATGGCTTTAAAATGGATTTGGAGCATGGAGACGATTATCTCGGGATTGCAAGATAACCAAACAAAACTTTTAGTGGATTTCTACTTATTTTATTAAATATCATCTCCACCAAACAGGACAAGCTTGCATCTGTTATAGTTTTGGAGAAAAATGTGTTCATTTCATGTATGCGCGAAATGCCTTAAAAATGGCTTTAAAATGGATTTGGAGCATGGAGACGATTATCTCGGGATTGCAAGATAACCAAACAAAACTTTTAGTGGATTTCTACTTATTTTATTAAATATCATCTCCACCAAACAGGACAAGCTTGCATCTGTTATAGTTTTGGAGAAAAATGTGTTCATTTCATGTATGCGCGAAATGCCTTAAAAATGGCTTTAAAATGGATTTGGAGCATGGAGACGATTATCTCGGGATTGCAAGATAACCAAACAAAACTTTTAGTGGATTTCTACTTATTTTATTAAATATCATCTCCACCAAACAGGACAAGCTTGCATCTGTTATAGTTTTGGAGAAAAATGTGTTCATTTCATGTATGCGCGAAATGCCTTAAAAATGGCTTTAAAATGGATTTGGAGCATGGAGACGATTATCTCGGGATTGCAAGATAACCAAACAAAACTTTTAGTGGATTTCTACTTATTTTATTAAATATCATCTCCACCAAACAGGACAAGCTTGCATCTGTTATAGTTTTGGAGAAAAATGTGTTCATTTCATGTATGCGCGAAATGCCTTAAAAATGGCTTTAAAATGGATTTGGAGCATGGAGACGATTATCTCGGGATTGCAAGATAACCAAACAAAACTTTTAGTGGATTTCTACTTATTTTATTAAATATCATCTCCACCAAACAGGACAAGCTTGCATCTGTTATAGTTTTGGAGAAAAATGTGTTCATTTCATGTATGCGCGAAATGCCTTAAAAATGGCTTTAAAATGGATTTGGAGCATGGAGACGATTATCTCGGGATTGCAAGATAACCAAACAAAACTTTTAGTGGATTTCTACTTATTTTATTAAATATCATCTCCACCAAACAGGACAAGCTTGCATCTGTTATAGTTTTGGAGAAAAATGTGTTCATTTCATGTATGCGCGAAATGCCTTAAAAATGGCTTTAAAATGGATTTGGAGCATGGAGACGATTATCTCGGGATTGCAAGATAACCAAACAAAACTTTTAGTGGATTTCTACTTATTTTATTAAATATCATCTCCACCAAACAGGACAAGCTTGCATCTGTTATAGTTTTGGAGAAAAATGTGTTCATTTCATGTATGCGCGAAATGCCTTAAAAATGGCTTTAAAATGGATTTGGAGCATGGAGACGATTATCTCGGGATTGCAAGATAACCAAACAAAACTTTTAGTGGATTTCTACTTATTTTATTAAATATCATCTCCACCAAACAGGACAAGCTTGCATCTGTTATAGTTTTGGAGAAAAATGTGTTCATTTCATGTATGCGCGAAATGCCTTAAAAATGGCTTTAAAATGGATTTGGAGCATGGAGACGATTATCTCGGGATTGCAAGATAACCAAACAAAACTTTTAGTGGATTTCTACTTATTTTATTAAATATCATCTCCACCAAACAGGACAAGCTTGCATCTGTTATAGTTTTGGAGAAAAATGTGTTCATTTCATGTATGCGCGAAATGCCTTAAAAATGGCTTTAAAATGGATTTGGAGCATGGAGACGATTATCTCGGGATTGCAAGATAACCAAACAAAACTTTTAGTGGATTTCTACTTATTTTATTAAATATCATCTCCACCAAACAGGACAAGCTTGCATCTGTTATAGTTTTGGAGAAAAATGTGTTCATTTCATGTATGCGCGAAATGCCTTAAAAATGGCTTTAAAATGGATTTGGAGCATGGAGACGATTATCTCGGGATTGCAAGATAACCAAACAAAACTTTTAGTGGATTTCTACTTATTTTATTAAATATCATCTCCACCAAACAGGACAAGCTTGCATCTGTTATAGTTTTGGAGAAAAATGTGTTCATTTCATGTATGCGCGAAATGCCTTAAAAATGGCTTTAAAATGGATTTGGAGCATGGAGACGATTATCTCGGGATTGCAAGATAACCAAACAAAACTTTTAGTGGATTTCTACTTATTTTATTAAATATCATCTCCACCAAACAGGACAAGCTTGCATCTGTTATAGTTTTGGAGAAAAATGTGTTCATTTCATGTATGCGCGAAATGCCTTAAAAATGGCTTTAAAATGGATTTGGAGCATGGAGACGATTATCTCGGGATTGCAAGATAACCAAACAAAACTTTTAGTGGATTTCTACTTATTTTATTAAATATCATCTCCACCAAACAGGACAAGCTTGCATCTGTTATAGTTTTGGAGAAAAATGTGTTCATTTCATGTATGCGCGAAATGCCTTAAAAATGGCTTTAAAATGGATTTGGAGCATGGAGACGATTATCTCGGGATTGCAAGATAACCAAACAAAACTTTTAGTGGATTTCTACTTATTTTATTAAATATCATCTCCACCAAACAGGACAAGCTTGCATCTGTTATAGTTTTGGAGAAAAATGTGTTCATTTCATGTATGCGCGAAATGCCTTAAAAATGGCTTTAAAATGGATTTGGAGCATGGAGACGATTATCTCGGGATTGCAAGATAACCAAACAAAACTTTTAGTGGATTTCTACTTATTTTATTAAATATCATCTCCACCAAACAGGACAAGCTTGCATCTGTTATAGTTTTGGAGAAAAATGTGTTCATTTCATGTATGCGCGAAATGCCTTAAAAATGGCTTTAAAATGGATTTGGAGCATGGAGACGATTATCTCGGGATTGCAAGATAACCAAACAAAACTTTTAGTGGATTTCTACTTATTTTATTAAATATCATCTCCACCAAACAGGACAAGCTTGCATCTGTTATAGTTTTGGAGAAAAATGTGTTCATTTCATGTATGCGCGAAATGCCTTAAAAATGGCTTTAAAATGGATTTGGAGCATGGAGACGATTATCTCGGGATTGCAAGATAACCAAACAAAACTTTTAGTGGATTTCTACTTATTTTATTAAATATCATCTCCACCAAACAGGACAAGCTTGCATCTGTTATAGTTTTTGGAGAAAAATGTGTTCATTTCATGTATGCGCGAAATGCTTAAAAATGGCTTTAAAATGGATTTGGAGCATGGAGACGATTATCTCGGGATTGCAAGATAACCAAACAAAACTTTTAGTGGATTTCTACTTATTTTATTAAATATCATCTCCACCAAACAGGACAAGCTTGCATCTGTTATAGTTTTGGAGAAAAATGTGTTCATTTCATGTATGCGCGAAATGCCTTAAAAATGGCTTTAAAATGGATTTGGAGCATGGAGACGATTATCTCGGGATTGCAAGATAACCAAACAAAACTTTTAGTGGATTTCTACTTATTTTATTAAATATCATCTCCACCAAACAGGACAAGCTTGCATCTGTTATAGTTTTGGAGAAAAATGTGTTCATTTCATGTATGCGCGAAATGCCTTAAAAATGGCTTTAAAATGGATTTGGAGCATGGAGACGATTATCTCGGGATTGCAAGATAACCAAACAAAACTTTTAGTGGATTTCTACTTATTTTATTAAATATCATCTCCACCAAACAGGACAAGCTTGCATCTGTTATAGTTTTGGAGAAAAATGTGTTCATTTCATGTATGCGCGAAATGCCTTAAAAATGGCTTTAAAATGGATTTGGAGCATGGAGACGATTATCTCGGGATTGCAAGATAACCAAACAAAACTTTTAGTGGATTTCTACTTATTTTATTAAATATCATCTCCACCAAACAGGACAAGCTTGCATCTGTTATAGTTTTGGAGAAAAATGTGTTCATTTCATGTATGCGCGAAATGCCTTAAAAATGGCTTTAAAATGGATTTGGAGCATGGAGACGATTATCTCGGGATTGCAAGATAACCAAACAAAACTTTTAGTGGATTTCTACTTATTTTATTAAATATCATCTCCACCAAACAGGACAAGCTTGCATCTGTTATAGTTTTGGAGAAAAATGTGTTCATTTCATGTATGCGCGAAATGCCTTAAAAATGGCTTTAAAATGGATTTGGAGCATGGAGACGATTATCTCGGGATTGCAAGATAACCAAACAAAACTTTTAGTGGATTTCTACTTATTTTATTAAATATCATCTCCACCAAACAGGACAAGCTTGCATCTGTTATAGTTTTGGAGAAAAATGTGTTCATTTCATGTATGCGCGAAATGCCTTAAAAATGGCTTTAAAATGGATTTGGAGCATGGAGACGATTATCTCGGGATTGCAAGATAACCAAACAAAACTTTTAGTGGATTTCTACTTATTTTATTAAATATCATCTCCACCAAACAGGACAAGCTTGCATCTGTTATAGTTTTGGAGAAAAATGTGTTCATTTCATGTATGCGCGAAATGCCTTAAAAATGGCTTTAAAATGGATTTGGAGCATGGAGACGATTATCTCGGGATTGCAAGATAACCAAACAAAACTTTTAGTGGATTTCTACTTATTTTATTAAATATCATCTCCACCAAACAGGACAAGCTTGCATCTGTTATAGTTTTGGAGAAAAATGTGTTCATTTCATGTATGCGCGAAATGCCTTAAAAATGGCTTTAAAATGGATTTGGAGCATGGAGACGATTATCTCGGGATTGCAAGATAACCAAACAAAACTTTTAGTGGATTTCTACTTATTTTATTAAATATCATCTCCACCAAACAGGACAAGCTTGCATCTGTTATAGTTTTGGAGAAAAATGTGTTCATTTCATGTATGCGCGAAATGCCTTAAAAATGGCTTTAAAATGGATTTGGAGCATGGAGACGATTATCTCGGGATTGCAAGATAACCAAACAAAACTTTTAGTGGATTTCTACTTATTTTATTAAATATCATCTCCACCAAACAGGACAAGCTTGCATCTGTTATAGTTTTGGAGAAAAATGTGTTCATTTCATGTATGCGCGAAATGCCTTAAAATGGCTTTAAAATGGATTTGGAGCATGGAGACGATTATCTCGGGATTGCAAGATAACCAAACAAAACTTTTAGTGGATTTCTACTTATTTTATTAAATATCATCTCCACCAAACAGGACAAGCTTGCATCTGTTATAGTTTTGGAGAAAAATGTGTTCATTTCATGTATGCGCGAAATGCCTTAAAAATGGCTTTAAAATGGATTTGGAGCATGGAGACGATTATCTCGGGATTGCAAGATAACCAAACAAAACTTTTAGTGGATTTCTACTTATTTTATTAAATATCATCTCCACCAAACAGGACAAGCTTGCATCTGTTATAGTTTTGGAGAAAAATGTGTTCATTTCATGTATGCGCGAAATGCCTTAAAAATGGCTTTAAAATGGATTTGGAGCATGGAGACGATTATCTCGGGATTGCAAGATAACCAAACAAAACTTTTAGTGGATTTCTACTTATTTTATTAAATATCATCTCCACAAACAGGACAAGCTTGCATCTGTTATAGTTTTGGAGAAAAATGTGTTCATTTCATGTATGCGCGAAATGCCTTAAAAATGGCTTTAAAATGGATTTGGAGCATGGAGACGATTATCTCGGGATTGCAAGATAACCAAACAAAACTTTTAGTGGATTTCTACTTATTTTATTAAATATCATCTCCACCAAACAGGACAAGCTTGCATCTGTTATAGTTTTGGAGAAAAATGTGTTCATTTCATGTATGCGCGAAATGCCTTAAAAATGGCTTTAAAATGGATTTGGAGCATGGAGACGATTATCTCGGGATTGCAAGATAACCAAACAAAACTTTTAGTGGATTTCTACTTATTTTATTAAATATCATCTCCACCAAACAGGACAAGCTTGCATCTGTTATAGTTTTGGAGAAAAATGTGTTCATTTCATGTATGCGCGAAATGCCTTAAAAATGGCTTTAAAATGGATTTGGAGCATGGAGACGATTATCTCGGGATTGCAAGATAACCAAACAAAACTTTTAGTGGATTTCTACTTATTTTATTAAATATCATCTCCACCAAACAGGACAAGCTTGCATCTGTTATAGTTTTGGAGAAAAATGTGTTCATTTCATGTATGCGCGAAATGCCTTAAAAATGGCTTTAAAATGGATTTGGAGCATGGAGACGATTATCTCGGGATTGCAAGATAACCAAACAAAACTTTTAGTGGATTTCTACTTATTTTATTAAATATCATCTCCACCAAACAGGACAAGCTTGCATCTGTTATAGTTTTGGAGAAAAATGTGTTCATTTCATGTATGCGCGAAATGCCTTAAAAATGGCTTTAAAATGGATTTGGAGCATGGAGACGATTATCTCGGGATTGCAAGATAACCAAACAAAACTTTTAGTGGATTTCTACTTATTTTATTAAATATCATCTCCACCAAACAGGACAAGCTTGCATCTGTTATAGTTTTGGAGAAAAATGTGTTCATTTCATGTATGCGCGAAATGCCTTAAAAATGGCTTTAAAATGGATTTGGAGCATGGAGACGATTATCTCGGGATTGCAAGATAACCAAACAAAACTTTTAGTGGATTTCTACTTATTTTATTAAATATCATCTCCACCAAACAGGACAAGCTTGCATCTGTTATAGTTTTGGAGAAAAATGTGTTCATTTCATGTATGCGCGAAATGCCTTAAAAATGGCTTTAAAATGGATTTGGAGCATGGAGACGATTATCTCGGGATTGCAAGATAACCAAACAAAACTTTTAGTGGATTTCTACTTATTTTATTAAATATCATCTCCACCAAACAGGACAAGCTTGCATCTGTTATAGTTTTGGAGAAAAATGTGTTCATTTCATGTATGCGCGAAATGCCTTAAAAATGGCTTTAAAATGGATTTGGAGCATGGAGACGATTATCTCGGATTGCAAGATAACCAAACAAAACTTTTAGTGGATTTCTACTTATTTTATTAAATATCATCTCCACCAAACAGGACAAGCTTGCATCTGTTATAGTTTTGGAGAAAAATGTGTTCATTTCATGTATGCGCGAAATGCCTTAAAATGGCTTTAAAATGGATTTGGAGCATGGAGACGATTATCTCGGGATTGCAAGATAACCAACAAAACTTTTAGTGGATTTCTACTTATTTTATTAAATATCATCTCCACCAAACAGGACAGCTTGCATCTGTTATAGTTTTGGAGAAAAATGTGTTCATTTCATGTATGCGCGAAATGCCTTAAAAATGGCTTTAAAATGGATTTGGAGCATGGAGACGATTATCTCGGGATTGCAAGATAACCAAACAAAACTTTTAGTGGATTTCTACTTATTTTATTAAATATCATCTCCACCAAACAGGACAAGCTTGCATCTGTTATAGTTTTGGAGAAAAATGTGTTCATTTCATGTATGCGCGAAATGCCTTAAAAATGGCTTTAAAATGGATTTGGAGCATGGAGACGATTATCTCGGGATTGCAAGATAACCAAACAAAACTTTTAGTGGATTTCTACTTATTTTATTAAATATCATCTCCACCAAACAGGACAAGCTTGCATCTGTTATAGTTTTGGAGAAAAATGTGTTCATTTCATGTATGCGCGAAATGCCTTAAAAATGGCTTTAAAATGGATTTGGAGCATGGAGACGATTATCTCGGGATTGCAAGATAACCAAACAAACTTTTAGTGGATTTCTACTTATTTTATTAAATATCATCTCCACCAAACAGGACAAGCTTGCATCTGTTATAGTTTTGGAGAAAAATGTGTTCATTTCATGTATGCGCGAAATGCCTTAAAAAATGGCTTTAAAATGGATTTGGAGCATGGAGACGATTATCTCGGGATTGCAAGATAACCAAACAAAACTTTTAGTGGATTTCTACTTATTTTAATTAAATAACATGCTCGCAACCAAACAGGACAAGCTTGCATCTGTTATAGTTTTGGAGAAAAATGTGTTCATTTCATGTATGCGCGAAATGCCTTAAAAATGGCTTTAAAATGGATTTGGAGCATGGAGACGATTATCTCGGGATTGCAAGATAACCAAACAAAACTTTTAGTGGATTTCTACTTATTTTATTAAATATCATCTCCACCAAACAGGACAAGCTTGCATCTGTTATAGTTTTGGAGAAAAATGTGTTCATTTCATGTATGCGCGAAATGCCTTAAAAATGGCTTTAAAATGGATTTGGAGCATGGAGACGATTATCTCGGGATTGCAAGATAACCAAACAAAACTTTTAGTGGATTTCTACTTATTTTATTAAATATCATCTCCACCAAACAGGACAAGCTTGCATCTGTTATAGTTTTGGAGAAAAATGTGTTCATTTCATGTATGCGCGAAATGCCTTAAAAATGGCTTTAAAATGGATTTGGAGCATGGAGACGATTATCTCGGGATTGCAAGATAACCAAACAAAACTTTTAGTGGATTTCTACTTATTTTATTAAATATCATCTCCACCAAACAGGACAAGCTTGCATCTGTTATAGTTTTGGAGAAAAATGTGTTCATTTCATGTATGCGCGAAATGCCTTAAAAATGGCTTTAAAATGGATTTGGAGCATGGAGACGATTATCTCGGGATTGCAAGATAACCAAACAAAACTTTTAGTGGATTTCTACTTATTTTATTAAATATCATCTCCACCAAACAGGACAAGCTTGCATCTGTTATAGTTTTGGAGAAAAATGTGTTCATTTCATGTATGCGCGAAATGCCTTAAAAATGGCTTTAAAATGGATTTGGAGCATGGAGACGATTATCTCGGGATTGCAAGATAACCAAACAAAACTTTTAGTGGATTTCTACTTATTTTATTAAATATCATCTCCACCAAACAGGACAAGCTTGCATCTGTTATAGTTTTGGAGAAAAATGTGTTCATTTCATGTATGCGCGAAATGCCTTAAAAATGGCTTTAAAATGGATTTGGAGCATGGAGACGATTATCTCGGGATTGCAAGATAACCAAACAAAACTTTTAGTGGATTTCTACTTATTTTATTAAATATCATCTCCACCAAACAGGACAAGCTTGCATCTGTTATAGTTTTGGAGAAAAATGTGTTCATTTCATGTATGCGCGAAATGCCTTAAAAATGGCTTTAAAATGGATTTGGAGCATGGAGACGATTATCTCGGGATTGCAAGATAACCAAACAAAACTTTTAGTGGATTTCTACTTATTTTATTAAATATCATCTCCACCAAACAGGACAAGCTTGCATCTGTTATAGTTTTGGAGAAAAATGTGTTCATTTCATGTATGCGCGAAATGCCTTAAAAATGGCTTTAAAATGGATTTGGAGCATGGAGACGATTATCTCGGGATTGCAAGATAACCAAACAAACTTTAGTGGATTTCTACTTATTTTATTAAATATCATCTCCACCAAACAGGACAAGCTTGCATCTGTTATAGTTTTGGAGAAAAATGTGTTCATTTCATGTATGCGCGAAATGCCTTAAAAATGGCTTTAAAATGGATTTGGAGCATGGAGACGATTATCTCGGGATTGCAAGATAACCAAACAAAACTTTTAGTGGATTTCTACTTATTTTATTAAATATCATCTCCACCAAACAGGACAAGCTTGCATCTGTTATAGTTTTGGAGAAAAATGTGTTCATTTCATGTATGCGCGAAATGCCTTAAAAATGGCTTTAAAATGGATTTGGAGCATGGAGACGATTATCTCGGGATTGCAAGATAACCAAACAAAACTTTTAGTGGATTTCTACTTATTTTATTAAATATCATCTCCACCAAACAGGACAAGCTTGCATCTGTTATAGTTTTGGAGAAAAATGTGTTCATTTCATGTATGCGCGAAATGCCTTAAAAATGGCTTTAAAATGGATTTGGAGCATGGAGACGATTATCTCGGGATTGCAAGATAACCAAACAAAACTTTTAGTGGATTTCTACTTATTTTATTAAATATCATCTCCACCAAACAGGACAAGCTTGCATCTGTTATAGTTTTGGAGAAAAATGTGTTCATTTCATGTATGCGCGAAATGCCTTAAAAATGGCTTTAAAATGGATTTGGAGCATGGAGACGATTATCTCGGGATTGCAAGATAACCAAACAAAACTTTTAGTGGATTTCTACTTATTTTATTAAATATCATCTCCACCAAACAGGACAAGCTTGCATCTGTTATAGTTTTGGAGAAAAATGTGTTCATTTCATGTATGCGCGAAATGCCTTAAAAATGGCTTTAAAATGGATTTGGAGCATGGAGACGATTATCTCGGGATTGCAAGATAACCAAACAAAACTTTTAGTGGATTTCTACTTATTTTATTAAATATCATCTCCACCAAACAGGACAAGCTTGCATCTGTTATAGTTTTGGAGAAAAATGTGTTCATTTCATGTATGCGCGAAATGCCTTAAAAATGGCTTTAAAATGGATTTGGAGCATGGAGACGATTATCTCGGGATTGCAAGATAACCAAACAAAACTTTTAGTGGATTTCTACTTATTTTATTAAATATCATCTCCACCAAACAGGACAAGCTTGCATCTGTTATAGTTTTGGAGAAAAATGTGTTCATTTCATGTATGCGCGAAATGCCTTAAAAATGGCTTTAAAATGGATTTGGAGCATGGAGACGATTATCTCGGGATTGCAAGATAACCAAACAAAACTTTTAGTGGATTTCTACTTATTTTATTAAATATCATCTCCACCAAACAGGACAAGCTTGCATCTGTTATAGTTTTGGAGAAAAATGTGTTCATTTCATGTATGCGCGAAATGCCTTAAAATGGCTTTAAAATGGATTTGGAGCATGGAGACGATTATCTCGGGATTGCAAGATAACCAAACAAAACTTTTAGTGGATTTCTACTTATTTTATTAAATATCATCTCCACCAAACAGGACAAGCTTGCATCTGTTATAGTTTTGGAGAAAAATGTGTTCATTTCATGTATGCGCGAAATGCCTTAAAAATGGCTTTAAAATGGATTTGGAGCATGGAGACGATTATCTCGGGATTGCAAGATAACCAAACAAAACTTTTAGTGGATTTCTACTTATTTTATTAAATATCATCTCCACCAAACAGGACAAGCTTGCATCTGTTATAGTTTTGGAGAAAAATGTGTTCATTTCATGTATGCGCGAAATGCCTTAAAAATGGCTTTAAAATGGATTTGGAGCATGGAGACGATTATCTCGGGATTGCAAGATAACCAAACAAAACTTTTAGTGGATTTCTACTTATTTTATTAAATATCATCTCCACCAAACAGGACAAGCTTGCATCTGTTATAGTTTTGGAGAAAAATGTGTTCATTTCATGTATGCGCGAAATGCCTTAAAAATGGCTTTAAAATGGATTTGGAGCATGGAGACGATTATCTCGGGATTGCAAGATAACCAAACAAAACTTTTAGTGGATTTCTACTTATTTTATTAAATATCATCTCCACCAAACAGGACAAGCTTGCATCTGTTATAGTTTTGGAGAAAAATGTGTTCATTTCATGTATGCGCGAAATGCCTTAAAAATGGCTTTAAAATGGATTTGGAGCATGGAGACGATTATCTCGGGATTGCAAGATAACCAAACAAAACTTTTAGTGGATTTCTACTTATTTTATTAAATATCATCTCCACCAAACAGGACAAGCTTGCATCTGTTATAGTTTTGGAGAAAAATGTGTTCATTTCATGTATGCGCGAAATGCCTTAAAAATGGCTTTAAAATGGATTTGGAGCATGGAGACGATTATCTCGGGATTGCAAGATAACCAAACAAAACTTTTAGTGGATTTCTACTTATTTTATTAAATATCATCTCCACCAAACAGGACAAGCTTGCATCTGTTATAGTTTTGGAGAAAAATGTGTTCATTTCATGTATGCGCGAAATGCCTTAAAAATGGCTTTAAAATGGATTTGGAGCATGGAGACGATTATCTCGGGATTGCAAGATAACCAAACAAAACTTTTAGTGGATTTCTACTTATTTTATTAAATATCATCTCCACCAAACAGGACAAGCTTGCATCTGTTATAGTTTTGGAGAAAAATGTGTTCATTTCATGTATGCGCGAAATGCCTTAAAAATGGCTTTAA